>NW_011888836.1:9080898-9097656 GCF_000151845.1 Pteropus vampyrus
TTCCTCAGAGACTTTAACTGATAACCTTTTCTAACCTTGCTTATCTTCTGTAATTGTCTGTGTTTGCTTGTCATTTCTCTCCCTGCTGGGCCGTATGCTTCATTAGAGTAGGACTTGGTCTATTTTGTTACTACTGTGCCCCTAGCAGATGGCACCATACCTGGCACTTAGTAGATGTTTATTATAGATTGAATAGAATGATTTTTCTCTCTGCCATGTGAGGACAGCAAGAAGGCAACTATCTGAAAATCAGGAAGAGGTTTCTCACCAGAACTCAACCATGCTGGCACGCTGATCTTGACTTTCAGCCTCCAAAACTGTGAGAAATAAATGTCTGTTGTTTAAGCCACCCAGTCTATGGTATTCTGTAACAGCAACCTGAACTGACTAAGACAGTGCTCGATTAATATTTATTAATTCAATAAACAAACTTCTAAAAATCTATACTGATAAAATAGGATAAAACAGTGGCTTGTTGCTCACATGTTGGAAGACAGATTTTAAAAAGAATTAAACTTCAATTTCAAAAGTTCCTTTCATGTTCAAATTTGCAGGAGCATGACAATAATTCTCCACAAAGCAAAATGCATCTGTATCTCTCCTACATGCAGAATTTAATTTGAAAAGACTGCTAAAGACTCTAATGTCTTCCAAATTTAGTGCACTTTTAATGAAATGTTTTCTTGTTTCATTTAATTGGAAAAAGCCAAAAAATGGCAGGCCGATCAACGAACAGCAGTGATATTTCTTTTAAACAGCATCATAAATTGCCTTGGCTTTAGAGAGCCACACATATGTGAGGGATTTGGTTAGAGGCAGATGAAAGTGGGAGGGAAAGCATAAAGCAGAGAGATGATATGTATAAACGTGTGTGATATATGTGTGCAAACGTGTTAAAAGATAGAGTTGGCTTATTCAACCTTGGATCATGTATTTTAGGAGAGCTGGATAGAAACATTTGGAGGATACTGAAATACAGTAATAACCCCTTATCCCTAGTTTCACTTTCCGTGGTTTTAGAAAATATTAAATGGAAAATTCCAGAAATAAACAATTCATAGGTTTTAAATTGCGTATCATCGTGAGCGCCTAACGTCATCTCATCACATTGGTATTGTGTCATCTCACACCATCACAAGAGGAAGAGTGAGTACAGTACAATAAGATATTTTGAGAGAGAGAGATCACATTTACATAACTTTTGTTACAGTATAGTGTTCTTGCTTTTCTATTTTATTATTAGTTATCTTTTTAATTTATATCTGCCTAATTTATAAATTAAACTTTTTCATAGGCATGTACCTATAGGAAAAACATACTATATATAGTGTTCAGTACTATCTGCAGTTCTAGGCATCCAAAGGGGGTCTTGGAATGTATCCTCTCCTGATATGGGGGAACTACTGTAATAATTACAGGAGTCAAGGGAAAATTTTAATCCACATTTCTCAAGAGGGAAAGCAATTCAACTATTTAAGGAAAAAAAAACATAGGAGCTGAATTTATAGAAGCCCCTTAAAAGAGTTAAAAATCAAGCATATAGAATAATAACAGTAGGAAATAAGCAATTTAATTAAAGCTAGAAAAAAATGGCAGAAAGTAGGTTCTCAATTAAATAAAAGGGAAGATTGAGGAAGAAAGATTTCCTAAATGTGCAGAAACTATAATTATGGAATGTGGACGAATAGAAAATTTATTATACTTTCACAATTATATGAATAACATAAATTTTTGATTAAAATAATATGTAACATAGAAACTCTAGGAGTTTAAATTTAAAACAGTTACAATGAAATAAGTATTTGTGAGCTAAATATATTTTATCTTTTAGTATATAATAGAAATATAATTTTGTGTGGATATTCCCAGTTCATTTTCATTCACTGATTAATCCTTATGTCAGTTCAATGAGGTCAGTGGGTTAATTTGCATTTGATATACATTGATGCAGAAACTAGTAACTAACTGAGCAAGCCGCGTGACTTGCCCACAGATACTCAGTTAATCACAATGGAACTAGTTGGGAAAAGAACATAAACTCCTGACTCACTGTGTAGCCTTTTCTGGTTGTGAAACTTTTCTTCTTCCTGTTTACATCTTCAGATTAACTGACATATATTGTATACCTGGATGTGTCCTAACCATGGCACAAGGCAGAGAAAAATAAGGCCTGGTATCTTTGTGGTTTGCCCGACCAACATTCACATCATGGGGTTTGGATGTTGGACAGCCACCGAGTGACACATGCCTACTGTAGGGCCAGACTTTAAGTAGAAGTTATAAAGTGAAGACAAACATTTTGCACCTTAAAAATTGCTCTATATTAGAAGTTGGTGCTAATATATGTTAGTTCTAGATACTGACCAAGATAAACAGTGTCTCTACCTCAACCATATCATTTAGCATTTCATGTTTGGACATTTTACAAGTCATTTGCAAAAGAAATTGATTTTTTAACACAGTAATAAAGATCATTTAAACACATATTAAATCACATTTTTACCTAAAATATTTCTTATAAGTATTCATATGGAAATTACTTCTAACTTCTGTGGCTTCAATGAGTGAGGGAATAATTTATTGGGTAATAACAAGAACATAGTCTTAAAAAGTGCTTTACATGTATATTAACTCCATCCTCACAACAACTCTCAGAGGTAGGCATTATCATTATTTCCATGTTGCAGATGAAAAACAGATGCCTTGAACCTCAAATAACTTGCTTAAGATCACACATCTAGCAGGCTGGCTCCAGAGGCCTGGCTCCAGAGGCTGTGTCATCAGCCACTACAATATATAAGCCCAATTAGCACATGGGAGAAAGTGACTATCGTACACATTCAACTTTATATACTGCTTTTGCAAAATTAAGTTTTTCCCATACATTGTTTCCTGCCCTGCTCCACTACATGTTATAAGTCAGGGAAACAATGTCATTTCAATCATTAGGAGTTCAGAAACAGGAAACTTCTTTAATATCTGTATGAATCAATGTAAACAGAAGAAGTCATGAAAAAGGAATGAGATCGAGAGAGAGAGAGAGAGAGAGAGAGAGAGAGAGAGAGAGAGAGAGAGAGAGAATATCTTTTCAAACTTCTTAAGGTCCAAGAAAGGCATTGTTAAGTCAGCTAATTTCTTTTACTTTTCAACCATAAAGGTATTTTTTAATTTCTTGAGATATAATAGTCTTTTCTATTTCTAACATTTCATAATAGTACAAAGAAACAAAGTGACATAACAAAAATGAAAGAACACACCAAGTCTGAATTTTAAATAAGAAAAAAAAGCATAGGAACTTTTAAAGGTAAATGTTAAATAGATCACTACTGAACATCTATCCTTTCATTACGTAAATCAGAAACTCTAGAGAATGTAATCGAGTTAAGTTATGCTCATCACACCACAGAGCAACCATTCAGAAACATCTCATTTTATGTCCTTCTTGCTCCTAATTTTTCCTGACATCCTATGTTCAAATTTCCTTCCATGAAGTATATTTCTGTGTGTTTCCCTGTAGTGTCCCGTTGTTACTTGTCCTTACGGTCTCTCCCTCACTCTGAATCTTGTGCTTCATTTCCTTTCAGAACTTTGCTACTCAGTTCTTGCTTCACTGAATTTCAGTCATGTGTGTTGTGTAGTGTTGTTGTTGTTGTTCTGGAGTTTCTAGTCTGGGTCAGGTGGAGAAATTCTCTTGACAACTGGCCGAGTGAGGTGATCTTTATGTCAAGAGATTATTTGGGTGGGGTCCTCACCACTATTTATCAGCAATCAGTTGGCTCTGCAGCATGGCTGGAATCCTTAAAGACCCTGCTCCCCTAGAACTTGTTTCCTACCAATGACCTCAGATTTAGCACTGGGGGTCTTTGTTAAAATAAAGTGTGTTTTTCAAAAGGGATTAGTATTTTCCAGTAGGAGTCCCATCACTTGGCTTGAAGGACGCTGAAGAAATGGAGCTCAGGAGAAATGGAGCTCAGGATGTCATGAGGGGGCGGATTCTTGGAATAGGTGGTCTGTGGGGCAAGACAAATCTGACAAGAGCATTGAAACCCAAGGGGCAGGAAGTTTGATCAGCCAAGAACCATCTTCAGGTGAGTGGGCTCCAGGAGGCAGAATGTGCAAAAGGAAGGTGTGGAATACAAAATGGAAGAATAACAAAGATAAGTCTCTAGCCTGATTAACTGCTCCAGGCTAACTCTGATTAGTTACATTATACCAGGAACTGTTATTATTAGAGAAATAGATAGTAACATTCTTCCCCTGCCTCCCCATCAAACCCCAGAAAAACGGTAAAACTCACTTCATAGAAAGAAGTTTTCTTGTGTAAAATGAATGGAGAAATTTGTTAGGCAACCCATTGCTTTAATTATTCCAATACTTGATCCTATATATTTATTTGCCTAAAACTTAACTCTAGTTGTCACAACAAACCAAAATGAAGCGGGAAGTAGGACTTGCAATCATATTTTGTAAACAGTTGCCATCTAGGAAAGACTCCTCAAAAATAAGACTCTTGACCCAATTCTTACTTTCTATTTTATCCCCTCCCACTCTTCCTCTTTCCTTAAGAGGCAAAGCTTTCATTCACCTGAAATGATTCAGAAATAATACTAGACTTTTCAGGGAGGGTCATGGGAAGTTGTTTTTTTCCATGGCAGTACAACAGAGAAAATCAGTAGGTTTTTGAGGCAACTAACATTTCCATCCACAATTCCAGTCATGGACGTTGTTGTCTTTACATGAATTTATCTCACAAAAGTGGAGACCAGTGCCTCAGTGCAGCCAGGAAGAGAAAGTAACTGGGATAAGGCACTGAGAGACCTGGGTTCCACTCTTTTCATACTTACTTGTCACATGACCTTGAGCAGAGGGCTTCACCTCCTTGAGTGTTAGTTTGCCCATCTATAACCTGAGCCTGAATTGCCTTATCGACCGTATGTATTACTTTATGTACACCAAGTGTCATCCCAACTAGGAAGCACTCAAAAACATATTTTACACAAAAATAAAAGTTTCAGTAAAATTTTTAGGTATCCTAAATAAGAAAATTCCGTAAAAATAAATTTCTGATTCCATATACTTCAAATGATTTCTGTTCTTCAGAGGGGGACAGAGGCCTTTCCAACTTTCATAATATGTTTTTATTTGCCCTTTGAAAAGTTACCCTCAAGGAAATAAGGCAAAGAGTAACAGAGGGAAATGGGAAGAGAAGCCCCTTACTATACATTTCCTATGTTCTAGGCTCTTTCTTGAATACTTCTTACATGAATTAACTCATTGAATCCTCACACAATTTCCATGTGTTAGACACTGCAATGCCCTTATCCTGATTGTCCAGTGGCTTAGGTTGGGGCCCAACTTTACACAGTCAGAAAGTGGTGAGTTTGAACCCAATCTGTCTAGCTCTGTGATTCTGCCATGGACTGTGCTCAACTTGCTTGCTGACCTACAACAAGTGATAGCAGAGTCACTAGGGGAGCAAATTTATACACATAAAAGACTTATTTTTGTTCCAAATGGACTTTAATCAGTCAAACTTCTAGCACAAGACAAAGAACTTTCGATTGTGAGTAGCAAGACTCATTTGAATAGATTCACCTTAATGAGCGAATAAGAACCCACCTCCATTGCAATATTTAATAAGATAGTGTAGAATCTGATAAGATATCCCATAGATCACCTTCTGTTCCAGTCAAGAGTGGCAGGTCCAGATTTTTGGTCCAGCCTGGTGATTGACTCTATAAAGTATTTTCTGTGTTAACTTTCCTCAATTGTAAAGCATGAATTCATACTTAGAAAAGAAAGGAAATTATGACATTATTTAGCCTTCAGGGATAAAGATTTACTGAAAAGTTTATATATGTGTAAAGCAGAAGCCAGTGCTTCTATTCTGGCTTCCCTTGCACGGCTGTCATAGTACTAGTAGCCTCACATACACTGTCTCAGGACCTTAAACTACCTCTTAAAAAGGCCTCCATTGTGGAAAAGTAGTCCATGAATTCCAGAATAAATAACATTTAAAAAGTTTCAGAATTATCAGCAGGTCTGGTTTAGTTCCTTCTTGCTGAAATAGGTAAAATGTGCAGATGGGCCGCCCATGGATGGCCCAGGGTTGGGTTGAACAGGAAGTATTTACTCAAGACCGTCTGAGCAGAGAGCAAATCTTGGTGGAAGGTAGCCAAGATCTAGCAAGGCAATACTCCTCCTGGGAAGGAGTCCAGAGAGAGCAGAGGTTCCGTCTGTGAAGAGGCAGGGAGAGAAAGGCCAGGCAGGGCTGAGGCTGGGCTTCACCAGGGCCGGCATGTTCTTAGGAGTGCTTATTTCAAGGGCAGCTAAGGCTGGAAGGAAAGGAGACTAAAAAGGATTGTACAGAGGCTTCCCAGGCAGCTGTAAAATGAACAAGATAGACTGTGCAATGAGGCCAAAGGATGGACAGCAACAGGAAGCAGAAACAATTCTTGTATTCAGTAGGCTTAGTGCTCCCAAGAGAAAAACAATCAAACAACAAAATAGCAATCACAGCTTCGTTTGCATTCAGTTCTGTAAACATGTATTTAATGTCTACTCTGTGCAAGACAGAGTGCTAGGTGCAAAGAGGAGTTAAATAACTCTAATAAAGTCATAAATGAAAGGACAGAAAGACAAACCAATAGCAAGGAAGGGAAAAATTTCATAAAATAGATAAGTAACAAAGAATAGTTAGGATTTGGGTAGGTAACATGAAGGAAGAAGTGATTCCAGGGGCTGGAAAATGATGAGCCATGCTTATGGAAAAAGGTCATGAGCCAAGGTCACGAAGTTTTTGAGTGGTGGAACAAGAAAAAGTACATTTTAGAGTATTGGTCTGGTTGTGTTCACCTGGATGGGAAGATACTTTTCTTTCTTGTCGTAACCTAGGGCCTGGGCTGTTGTGAGTGCCTAATCTGAGTTTGTTGAGAGAATGAATGTCTTGTATGTACTAAATGTAATCTCCTTTCCTCCTTCGTGCCACTGGGGATACAATAATTAACATGGTCCTCTCCCTTCTACTTCCCAGTTTTAAAATCTTCTTTGCTTTTCTACTTTCAGATTCATTGCCTACCTTTCTCCCCTTCTTTCCTTTTTTTTTTTTTTGGTCTGTTTGGCATCTAAAGAAGAAGCACAGGAAATGGAATAGAAAGCAGCAGAGCCCAGGGCAGCCTGCTGATTCCTGTCCAGCAAGATGGATGGCAGTCACTGCAATTATCACCTATCATTTCCTCTACATAATGTTCCCAGGAAGATGCCAGAATTATTTTTGCCAAGCTTTACAATATAGCATGTCTTCAAGCTCATACTACTGCATTAATTAGATTTTCCAAAGTAGGATAATTTAGTTATTGGAAAAACCATATATTATCAGAAAAAGAATGTTGTACCTTCTTGTCTATTCATGGGCATCATTATTTTCTGACAATCATTTTTTTTTTAACAATCAGGTAACTCAGTTTGAGTTAATGCTTCTTTATGATATGTGCTGTCAGAATAAATATTGTGAATTAAAAGCTTTATTTGTAAGAGTTAATGAAGTCCTATGGTAGAATTTTGAGGCTGACCAGTATATATATTTTGCACAGCTAGAAAATAAACTCAAATTGGATATTTTATTTGATGACTAAATATAGTCACATTTAATTTTGCTTTCATACAAAAACATAGTAAAGCACAAAGACAGAAACTAACAAAACAAGAATCACCCATAATCCCAATTTGTAGATATGGTAGTTGTTAACACTTTGACATATGCCCCCTTTATATTTTTTCCTCTGCATTTATTTGTATGTATTTTAAAAAAGGAAATGCACTTTCTTTTCCAAATAGGCAATATATCAATCAATATTGCTGCATAGCATTTCCACAGATTACTATAATTTTCTAAACTAATCTTCTAATTTTAGCATTGAAATTATTTTTCATGTTTTTATATTGTAAATGATATTGTAATGAACATTTTTTTTCAAACATCTTAGTATATCACTCTATTTCCTTATGGTAAATTGTTTATAGAAGAATTTCCGTGTCTAGGGTAAACATTTTAAATGTTATCGATCCGTATATCTGCTTTATATTCCCTTTTACAAAACTTTTAGTTATGCTCTAACTTTAGGGAAACAATTCCAGGCCCAGGTAAACTGTGAAGCCCAAAACTTCTGCTTCAGATGCTTTCATATGTCTGCTCTTTCTCACATCAAAACCCAGGGGATTGGTTCCAGGACACCCCACCCACCCCCATGGTTACCAAAATATCTGGATGCTCAAGTCCCTTTACAAAATGGCATAGTATTCACATGCCGTTCACATGCCTACATACATCCTCTTCTCCCACTTCTTGCCCAGCCTTGGATCCCATGATTCAATTCTGTAATCACTTCCTTGCAAACCGCCCTTAACTCTATTTCTTTATTCTCTCTCCGTTTACTCACCTGGCAAAGCCCCAGTGTTTCATCATAACTATACTTGTGCAACTGAGTATTGTAGAAAGTTACTCAACTGTGTTGATGAGTCTTATCTTAAATGAATGACACTCATTTCAAATGGGCCCATGACACTTCCTGGAAATCCTAAGACGTTTTTTGCTCTCTAAGATATTTATATCATACCTTTTTCTCTCTTCAACAACTAAACTGGCCCTCCATCTTCCTCCTGCATCTTCATTTTCAACTGATGACCGAGTCTCATAATTCATGAATAAAAAGGAAACAACTAGATAGGAACTTGCTCATCATCTCACCATTAACTACCTTCTTTATGCTCATATTTTCTGCCTTATGTTCCCTATTAAGGCAAGGGAAAGTGTCCCTCTCCAAGCAAAGCCAAACCTCTACCTGTGCTCTGGATGTCCTCCCTTCTTGTCTACTCAAAGGCTTCAGTCTGCATCTTTCCGTTCTCCCTCTCCACTCAGTCAGGTTCAGCAGGATCTTTTTATCTCTTATCTGTCATCCTAGAGAACTCACTCCTTTACTCCAAGTCCCCTTCAGCTACCATCTCATTTCTTTACTCCTCATTCAGAAGAACTACTTGAAATAATTATCTGTATTTTTTAAATTACAGATTTTTAATCCATAATTTAAAAAAAGTTAATAAATGTTAAAAAAAAACTTTGGGAAAAACCATATATTAGAAAAAAAAGTTGTACCTTTTTGTCTATTCCATTTTCTTTCAAACCCACTCCTAGCCTTCTGTCACTGAAGATAAACTCAGTTGCCAACTTCCTCCTCATCTGCTACAGATGACCACTCCATTTAGGGTGGACAAACATTCTTCTCTTTTGCCTCCCTGATATTCCCTGGTCCTCCTCTTAATTTCTAAGTCACTCCTTCCCAGTTGCCTTTGCTGGCTTCTCCTTGTCTTCGAGAACTCTAGAAATTCCAGTATGCCAGTGTTCACTTTTCCTTACTTCCTTCTTTCTGGAGGTGGTTCTCTCTCAGAAGCCCACGGATGTTGGTAGCATCTGTAGTCCAGTGACTCTTAAACATCCATGTCTGCCATGATCTCTCCTCTGAGCCACAGACTTTGTCTGCCTTCTTACCTGTCATATCCATTGGTGGGTCTGGTAGGTGTCTCAAAATTAACAAGTGTAGTATGGGATGATTGATTTTTCTTTTTCTCCCCATTTTTTCCTATCTCAAGTAATGATAACACCACCCTCGCAGTGGACAGGTAAAAAATATTGAAGTTATCCTTGATTCTTCTTTCTCTCATTTACTATATACAATGCATCAACAAAACTTTATTCTCAAGTTATATTTCAAATCTATTCCTCTCTCTCCATCTCTACTCCTAACTTTAACCAAAGCTGTCATCATCAGTTCTCTCCTGAACTAGTGGAAGAAAACTTAACTTCTTTTCCTTTTTTTCATTTTTGTCCCTCCTCAATCTATACTCCACTAAGCACCCAGAGTGATCTTTAGAAAAATTAATCAACTTCTATTATTCCTATGCTTAGAATCCTCCACTGGGTTCCCACTGGATTTTGCATAAATTTCAAACTTCTTACCTGCCTCTGTGTGACCCTTGCTTCACTTTTTGACCTTGCACCACACATCTTCTCAATCACTATGTTCCAGGCACCCTGACCTATATTCTCTTGTTCAAACAGCATAAATGATAACAGAAAAAATGCAGACTTGCCCCAGGGCCTTTGCACTTGCTGAGCCCTCTACCTGGATCATCCTTTCTAAACCAGTTCAAACTCATTATTCATTGTCTTGTATGTCTTCACAGATCTTAACTCTAAAATTTTCAGTACATTACTCTAAGTAGATATGCAGTAAATATTTTTTAAATAAATGAATGATGCTGCTTAATAAAACTTGTTCTATTCTTTCATTTATCAAAGATAATAAAAAAATAATTATTTATTTTTTTATTATCTTTGATAAAGAATATGCTTGGGCATCTATCCAAAACTAAAGCAGGAGTAAAAGTTGAGAGAAATGTGAATAGAATCACAAGAAATATATTGGCTTTACTTCAGAGTCAGCCTTTTCAAATACTGTATTTGAGATTTTTTTCTGAGATGGTAATAAAATGATGATCTAGCTATTTTTTCCCTAGTCTACCTCCCACTTTTGACAAGGCAGAGCTCTGATTTCTCTGTCAAAGTGTGCTCTCTCTGCCCACTGAAGCCAAAATTTGTGAAGAACGAGCAAGAATGAAGCACATACTGGTCACATACCTGCTCTCTACACCTACTGCAGTTTTCTTGACAATCCAGTCTTATTCACACATGTAGCTCTCATGTATTTGATATTCTACATTTTAATTTGAGGGGTGTCACATTATAAGGTTCTGGGGCTTAGGACTTTAACAAATGAATTTTAGGTGATGCAATTCAGCCCATAACAAAGACAGATCAAATTCTGATGGATATCTTCTTTCTCCAGGAGCATTTATTTCAGCTCACTCTTGCGTAGACTTGTCTGCTTGTAGGATGCCTTCATGGTGCTGAGTGATTTCTAACAGTAATAACCCTTCCTGTCAGTCTCAAAATGGCTAAAACCCACCCACTCATCAAAGCTCGGAGAAAATGCTTCTACTTCTACCAGCCTTTTCTGAATCCTGTATTTCACCTTCTTCTTTATCTTTCTCTCACTATAGAGCAAGTATTGCATCCCTCCTCTGAACTCAGATAATATCATGTTGTCTGTTCTTTCCTTATGAACTTGTTGCTTGTATTAAAGTTCATCATATTCCAGTCATTGCATCAGATAGATGTAAGCACCTTAAGGAAAAGTCTCTATCTCATTCATCTTTGTATCTTTGAAGTCTTTACTCAATAAATATTACTTGAAGGAATAAGTGTGTGATAATAAAAATAGCCAGAGTCACATATATTTCATGACGGAAGTCAAGTGTTGAGAAGTTCCGAATATCTCTGATCAATAATTCTCATTTTAAGACATTATATGCTTAGCAAAACTTTTGCCAGCTACTCAAGGTGAGCACTTTGAATGTTTCAGTGGAACAGTCATAAAACAAATCTGTACCTTTATAGAGGCATATAAATACCGTTAGCAAGAGAGAATGTCATACTGTAACCGTGTGGAATTCTCAAGGGCTCCTCATGCAAGAGGTTCACAGCAGAAGTGAACTGGGTTAGAATTTTTTTCCAGTGACTTGCCTAATTTCTGCATAAAATACTTTTGAGGCTGGAGAAGTAAACACTTTCTGATTTTTTTTTCCATTTCATTTTAAAGGAAGTTCCCAAAGTTTAACTCTTATTTTGAATGATATCTTTGTAACAAACTTCCTGTGTTGACAAAGAACACATGGCATTTCTGTAACTGTGGCTACCATAGAAATGAGGAGAAATTCCAAATATTTTACTATTTTAAGGTCTTTATGCAATTTTTTGAGAGTTCAATTCCTCTAATTTTTATCATGTGTGTATCTCTATAATATACAACTATAGTACAATGTAATATGATTATAATACAATAACATACAACTTTATCTCTATATAATATATAAATATCTCTATGTAATATAAAAATATATATCTCTATATAATACATAAATAATACAGTAATATACAATATATCTCTATATCATACCACTATAATAAATATTTCAAGTAAAGTGTTTTTTTAACTTCTAGTCTTGACTTATTTTGCCTTAAATTATTTATTATCAAAGGTCTGAATACTTACAGAATATCTTCAGCTTCGTGGTGAAAAACTTTCTCCTTTACGTTTTGTATTATCAAAATAGGGTGGAAATGGGAAAAACTGTCTCTGCATCTTTGCCTTACAGGAGATCAATCTGCTTCCACTTCATAAAAGTTGTTCAAATGTCATTGACTCAGATTCTAGCAGAACTAGGGACATCAAAATGTCTCTATTTTATAAAATAGAATGATTTTATCATGAGCATTTTTAAAGTACAAATAATTTTTTTACTACTCTAGTTAAAATAGTTTATCATTATATTTTTATTTATAGCTTTTATATTTTTATTTTTATTTTTTATTTTTCAATTACAGTTAACATTCAACGTTATTTTATATTAATTTCAAGTGTACAGCATAGTGGTTAGACATTTATATAATTTATGAAGTGATCCCTCCAATTAGACTAGTGCCCACCTGGCACTATACATAGTTATTACCATGTTATTGATTATATTCCCTAGGCTGTACTTCCCATCCCCGTGACTATTTTGTAGCTACCAATTTGTACTTCTTAATCTCTTCACTTTTTTCACCCAGCCTCTCAATTTCCTCCCATCTGGCAATCATGGGTTTTTTCTCTGTATCTATGAGTCTGTTTCATTTTGTTTGTTCATCTATTTTGTTCTTTAGATTCCACATATAAATGGGATCATATGGTATTTGTCTTTCTCTGTTAGACTTATTTCATTGAGCATAATACCCTTTAGGCCCATCTATGTTGTTGCAAATGGTAAGATTTCATTTTATTTTATGGCTGAGTAATATTCAGCTTTTACAGTTCTTTGGTGTCTTACATTTTAAGGCGACAGCCTTCTTTAATACAACATTAGAAGTACAGAGCAATTTTTCAAAATGTTAACAACCATAAGGTAGCCTAGATAAGAAACATAATTGCTAATTCAAAGCTTGAAGAAATATGAAATTGAGAAAAAGTCCAATGAAAAATCCTTACAGAAAATAGTCTAATTCTTTATAGATAAGGAGTTCATACATTGAAGCCAGTAAATATTCTCTTCCCTTCTCTCTTTTCTCCCCTCACCTCTCTCTCAGCCATGGACACACTGGTCAACTCTCATCTTGTCTCAGTGTCTGTCAAGTGAGTTGGAAAAAACCAGTTCTCGCCACAGTTCAATTCCATGACTTTCGGGAGTGCCTGTCCAGAGGTCAAAGCTGCTTGTAATCTTCCACTTACACCAGGCTAGAAGGCAGAATTTTAGACGCTGTAGGCATGCTACAATTGTGGGTCAGCCTTTCGTGCTGAGGGGCCTGTGAGGAGCAGAGCCCACCCAGACAAGTGCTAAGTCAATATTTGTTGGATGAACAAATAAATAGAAAAAATGAAGTCTTGGATTCTTATTAGTATAAGATATAGATAATCGCCTTTTATTTCAGTTTTGAGAAGAAAAAAAAGAAATTTCTTCCTTTCAATTATTTCCTTATCTTTACTTCAACACTGCTGAAACATTCTCCTGAAAGGAGGATTTCAGATTTCTTGATTCTTCCCCAGCAACTAGCCGTTCTCTTCTCTCTCTGCAGTTTTTTCTTCAGTGAAAGAAAAATCTTCTTTTTGCAATTTGGTTTCTGGTTTTGGACATGTGAGGAAGAGACACTTCTTGTGTAACATTCTGGTGAAAGAGGACTGGACCATAGGGGAAGCTCATGAACTGGAGGCTCCTGTATTGACATAATACACGGACATGTATTGAGCAAGGAGGGTTCTGAGGCCTGGCTAGATTTTTCCAGCTGAGAATATTAGTCTGTAAAGAACAGAAGGCAATAGAGGGGCAGGTGTGTTAATAAATAGTGCTGCAGTGAACACAGAGGTACATATAATTCTGAATTGGTGTTTTGTTTTTTGGGGGATAAATACCCAGAAGTGGAATTGCTACGTCATAAGGTAGTTTTATTTTTAAGTTTTTGAGGAACCTCCAAACTGTTTTCCATAGTGGCTGTACCAATCTGTTTCCAAAATGTTTTAAATGAAACTTAGTTGTATGTTGTTCTCTCTCCTTTTCAGAATGTAGACATTTGTCCTTAAATTGAGATAGCAGGGCACATGTACTATCTCTGGGTGCCCACGGCATATGTGTGAGCTTGGTGACAAGTATTTCTTATCTCTTCTTGACAGTAGACTGCGATAAAGTATGTAAAAAAAAAAAAAAGTATGAAAAGTCGCTTAGATCTTAATAGCTATGAGCTAGGTAATTTGGGAAACTTTCATGTAAATTTTTAGAGATTGGGATTTTAATGTACAGATATCAGTTGATTCTTCAGAAGTGTTTTAAATCATCTAAGACTTTTCTTAAACAACTTTATCTCTAAATCTCTGAGATAAAGGTCAAAATGCAAATACCTGAAGATATGACTTGATGGTCATTGTGTTTCAAGTCTGTACTCTTACATAAAATCTGTATATGTTATCTAAATTTCTTGTGTGAGTAATTGAAACTGCCATAGAGTAGAACATAATGAACACTTGAAACTGCGCCAGTGGTACTATTGATCCATAAATCATTTTTTCAGTTGATAGTAGTGAATACTTAGAAGTAAACAGAACATACAGTTTGTGCTAATAACAATTCGATGTTAGTTTGTATCACAAATACTACATAGTACCTGGGAGTGTTCCGGTAACTGCAAAAGCAGAAAAGAAAATACCTGATTCTATGCCTGACAGAACTGGATTTTAATCTTCTATTGGAAAAGATTTGCTGCCCTGAGGAGTAGATTTATTAATGTATCATAAAGATGGGAAGGTTTTTTGTTTGTTTGTTTGTTTGTTTTAATATACAATATAAGAATTCAGTGTTCCCAGTACTTTCTCACACTTTCTCTTTTATTTTTTTCTGAGAATTCAACTCCAGTAACCATTTAAACATTATCCCCTGTTGCTTTCTGGTTATCCATCTCATATTGCCTCCTTCTCTTGCAATCGGGGATCTTTGTAGCTGTTATCTTTTGAAAACAATACATTCTTACACTAAGTTTTTAGCATACTCACAATTTTGCCATGATGTTACACCTGTTTCCCCCAAAAACACACCTCTCCTTCTGTCTCTGGGCTGCTCCCCTTTCAGAAGACACAGCCACCCATCCACGCATCTGCTCAGACTTGCAGGTAAGTAGGTGAGTCCTCCTGAGCAATTCCTTCTCCTTCAGTCCCTTTCTAATCCACACACAAGTCCTGCCAATTTACCTCTTAAATATCTACTTGGCCACTACTCTCACGGAAACCCTGTGAGAGCCTGCTGAGTGGTTCAGCCCTGAGTAGGGCTGGACTTCCCAAGACAAGAGGGACTGAAGGATGGCACGTGCTATCCGTGGTGGGGCCTGCATGTATTTATTTCCACATAGCACCTCTGATGGGATTGGTACTGAAGTCTTAGAACCCTAGTTCTGGCCAATGTTGGCATGGAGGAAGTGCTTGCTCAGGTATGAGGCTGGACCAGAGTGCCTCTGGCAGAGGTGTCTTAGGAGCAAGAAGAAGAGATTAAAAATGAGAAGAATGTACTTCATATTTGCCTACATATTAAACAGTTTTGCTACTTTTCATTCTTTGCTGATCTAAATTTCCATCTCAAACAGTTCTTCTGTCTGAAGAACTTCCTTTAATATTTTTTGTAGTGCAGATCTGCTAATAGATTGCTTGGCTTTACTTCGTCAGATAGTCTTGATTTTGCCTGAATTTTTGAATACTGTTATCAGCAGGTAGAGAAGGTACGTTGAGAGGTTTTTGTTTTTCATTTGGCACTTTTAAAGACCTTACTTCATGGTCCTCTGGCTTCTATAGTTTCTCATGAGAAGTCTGTGTCATTCTCACTTTTGTTCCTCTACACAATTTGTCCTTTTTTCCTCTGGCTTCTTTTAAGATTTTCTCTTTATCTAATTAATTATGATATGCCTTGGTATTCTTCAGTGTCTCTACTTAACATACTCAATCTTTCCTCTGCCTCTTGAAAATAAAGAACTTAGTAATAACAGATATATTAAGACCCATGTCTGCTAATTCTGTCATCTCTGTTACTTCTGGACTTGTTTTAATTAATGTGCTTTTCTTTTTTCCCCCTTAATATGTATTATTTTATTAGATCATAGAGATCTGCTCACTTAAATAGGTAAATGATCGTAAAACTATAGCAATGACATTTCAAGTTACATACTTAGAAGCCACCAATAAAGTACTGATGTACAGATGGATCATCATATTTCAAGAGAAACTTAAGCATCTTTCTTTGAAATTATGATTACATTTTCTGTTAAAATGACTAAAGTTATTTTGAATTTTCATTATCTGCTTAAAGATATTAAATTAATAACTGATTATTCTTGATACTTCTATACTATTTGTGTATAAAGTAAATATTTCCAGTTTTATTGATATATAATTGACATATAACATTGTATTAGTTTTAGGTATACAACATGATGATTTGATATATGTATATATTGTGAAATGATTACCTCAATAAAATTAGTTAACATCCATCTCGCTGAGTTATAAATTTTTTTCCTCGTGATGAAAACTTTTAAGATCTACTCCCTTAGCAACTTTTAAATATATAATACAGTAT
>NW_011888836.1:9098752-9116048 GCF_000151845.1 Pteropus vampyrus
ACATTTTCTGTTAAAATGACTAAAGTTATTTTGAATTTTCATTATCTGCTTAAAGATATTAAATTAATAACTGATTTTTCTTGATACTTCTATACTATTTGTGTATAAAGTAAATTTTTCCAGTTTTATTGATATATAATTGACATATAACATTGTATTAGTTTTAGGTATACAACATGATGATTTGATATATGTATATATTGTGAAAAGATTACCTCAATAAAATTTGTGAACATCCATCTCACCGAGTTATAAATTTTTTTCCTTGTGATGAGAACTTTTAAGATCTACTCCCTTAGCAACTTTTAAATATATAATACAGTATGGCTAACTATAGCCACCATACTATACATTACATCCTCAGGACTTATTTATCTTTAATTTACTTTTCTCTTGGTCATTGGTTATATTTCCTTGCACCTTTATATGTCTGCTGATTTTTTATTGGATGCCAGCTATTGTGAATTTCGAACTGATAGAGAATATATTCATTTAAAGTGTGCTGCACTTTGTTATTGTACATATTTGATCCTTTTGAGGCTTGCTTTTAAGTTTTGTTGGGGTGTTAGAGCAGCTCTTAATAGCCCCACTACTAAGATGAGACATTTCTGAGCACTCTACCCAATGCTCCATGTATTACAAAGTCTTTCCGTTCCAGCTGGTGGGAAGGAGAACTATTCCCAGCCCATGTGAACTTCAAGAACTGCTTGGTCTACTACTTCCCAGTGGCTCTCTCCTCAGCACCCATAGAACAGAACTCAGCTAGAGACTCATGGACAGCAATCCAGCACTTCTTTGTGCAACTTTCTTCTAATGCTCTTTCCCACAAATTCTAGCCACTTTACCCTCCTTGAATTTCAGCCTCTATCCCCTCAACTCAATGAGGCTGACAGGTTCTGTTTCGGTTCCTCCTGGCCGAACTGCAGCCTGAGCAACCTGTCAGGGCAATAAGTTGGAGCAATCACAGTCACTCATTACTATTTCCTTTCTCTCAGGGATAATGGACCTTCATGTCTGCTAGCCAATGCCCCAGATTTCTTTTCCCCTCCTTATATTTTGCCAGTTTTTATAGTAGTTTATGGTGGGAGGACAAATTCCATAACAGTAATTTTTTGTGGGCAGACACAGAAGTCCCTTGTAGTGTAGTTTTACATTTGCTTCTCTGGGGCCCCAGACATTAGCCATTTTTATGGGAATTCTTGGCTTGAGATTCCTACACCATGAGGTGCTATAAATTTGGACTCCAAAAGCATGCAGTACTGGCTTCAAGAATCCATTAACTGTTTTCCTAACCAGAACCACCCCCAGGCAGATGGCAAGCTTCCACATACCTTCTCCATGTCAGTTGGTGACATTTTTACTATTCCCCCCTTCCCCCTTTTTTTTTTGACTAGGCTACCCTTTGTGCATCCCAGCTTTGTGCAGAGATCTTGGCATGCAGCTCTCCATTTTGAACAATCTGAGTCCACGTGTCTTGTTCTGGCATGGGTATTAAAACTCTAGTCCCAGGCTGTAAGGGCTGTAGCTAGGTAACGTTATGATTTTTGTATTGTGGCATCTGTGCATATTTGATTTTTATGTACTTATAATGGTTTAGAAAATTTATCCTAGTAATAGCTCAGCTTTGATTCTAATTAAAATGTTTAATGATTGTTATTTTATGTTGAGGTCTTACTAAGTTTATATCCCAATATGAACATTTAAGAGAACTCGAAAATTTTCATATTTATATACTTTAATTTACAGGTAATTAAAATTATTTAAATTCTTGGAAAGTTTTTTGTTTGTTAAGTCAGACAGGAGTAGTACTTAAAATGGAAAACAAATATATTAACTTATAAATATAGTTTAATAAGTTAAAAGGAATTTAGTTATACTAGTAAAGTTCCCTTAAAATAAATTTTTTCAATATCTAGATTTTTAGATAGAAAAATTAGATTTTAAAGATAAACTTCAGGAACTTAGGAAGATCTAGATTTTTAAATTTATTACTTTAATATATGGAATATTAATTTTATAAAACTAAACTCCGAATAGTCTTTTCTGGGCTCCAATATGATCCTTTTTGTACCAACAGCTCACATGTAGCAGGTCAAAGATTCATGAATTCTTATAAAAAGACCTTCAGCATCTTTAAACCAATAGATCCGTAGTTTGTTATTTTCCCCCGTAGAAACAGCAGTTTTTTTACCTAAGCCATCAAATCATGATATAGTTGATTTAATTTAGTCATTATAATGGCTGAAGTAATTCTTATAACCATTATATTGGGAAGTCTCAGTTTGTAGAACTATGAATACGAAAGCCATTTTTCTTCCTCGCTGCCATCGTATTCCATCAAGTCCCCGCTAGATGACTGGGATCTTAGTGGCCCCACACTTTGATTTCCTAAGCTTTCACGCAATTTCAGAATTTAGCATACATTATTTTAAAATTGTGTTTTCATTGGATTCAAACTCCTTCTTGTTTTCTCCCCAGTCTGGGCTCCAGGGGCGTGGAATTGGGGGATGGGGTAGAGGGTTCTGCTCGCACACACCTTCCTCCCTTCTACCCGCCCTGAGGATTCTGCTGCTGGTCGCGTGAAGGTGCATTTCGAGTTCTGTGGAGGGTCCTAGGGGCCTCTCACCTGCATAGTTCCTGGGCACGCAGATCTGCCCCGGCTTTACCCCTTTCTCCTCTCTTCGGCTACCCTGCTGGTGTCCACTCTCTTTCTGGATCCACTTGTTCAGAGGAAACCCTCTCGCTCAGGGAGGAGATTGAGACTGCTCAAGGCCAGCTGCCCTCCGCAGGGTGCCTTGACCCATTTGCTATGCCTGTTAGTGAGAGCGCAGCATCTCGCCCCTGCCCAGTGTTCAACGTCATGGCGGCAGCACCGGGCATACAGCTGGACAAGGGAATCGGCAATAGCCGGATGAGACGCAGTTTCCGGTCTTGAACTTTGCAAAGGAGAGGATACATAGGTGGTCCTCTGAACTTGTAAGGGAGTCTGTCGCCTCAGCCCTGACCCTTGGCAGGAGGAAGGAGCGGGGAAATCCTCTTTCAGTGTTACTATTTTCCTCCAGTGGTACCTGAGTGATTGTACGTGTGGGGGGCAGTTTGTGGGGTTTGGGGGGGCAAGTGTCCTAAAGCAGAATGCTGTCTGTCAGCAAGCCCCTGCAAGGAAGGGCAGGCCCCAAAGTTGGCAGTTGTCTGAACTTAGAGTGAGGGCAACTTTTTTTTTTTTTTTAGCTATGGGCCCTTCGTTACTAATTCTGGCACTAGACACCCCATACCCTTATTACCCTTAATTACACATTATTTTCAATTACTTTGGGTATCTTAACAATGGAATCAACTTGATTGTCCAATAAGCTAACAGATGTATAGTGACAGAGTAATTTCACACCTCAACTGACCTTGGATGACTTATCTGATCCTGCTGTGAAGGTACTGCTTTAACCCAAAGGAATTTCCATCAGAAGATGAGCTACCAAGTGTTGAGAGAGATGCAGCCAGGCCAATCAGTTGAGCAGCCAAAGAGTAAGAAAGACAGAAACACTGATGGGGAAAAGGAAAGGTGTGAGGACTGTTTATTAATTGTGAGGAGGTTCCAAACCACAAGACCACCGACAGAAGTGCACATCACTGTGACAACAACAGAGGAAGCATACTGGTTGGCTTAACGAATAGTCTTCATCTTGTTAGGATGCTGAAGTATAATTGCAATCCATGAGAACTTACTGATAAAAGTCTAGTCAAATCCAAACTCTGTTCTGCAACACATTTTCTTGCTCCCTAATCATCACTCAACTTCTTTCTAACTTTATTCTGGTCTTTTCTTTAAAATTGTTTCCTAATATTTGTGCTACCAATGGTATTTTCTTAACACATAACTTGTGAAGAAAAACTATTAAAATGCTAGTTGGTACTTTTTTTTTGTATGAATAAAAGATTTGACAATCCTTCCCTTCCCCAACCTGGAACAAAAAACCTGGAGTAGAAAGCATGAAGACTCCTTACACTTGACCCACACCGTTTGCACACAGGTAGCACAGGGCAGCCCAGTGCAGCTCTCCTCACTGCCCTCCCTGTGGTCTGTGGTCACTTGGACTGCTTATTGCCTTTCTGGGGCTTTGCAGAGGCCACCCTCGCCTCCTCCTCTGGGATGAACACACTGATGGTGAAGTCACTAGTCTCCGAGCCGTACTTGTTCTTCACAACCAGCCCATATTTGCCAGAGTCAGAGGTGGTCACCCCACTGAGGGTGAAGTAGGCGGTCTTGCCGGCTTCGAACTTGAGGCTGCAGTGGTCATCTGAGACAAGGGACTTCTCATTCTTCAACCAGGAGATCTCTGGAGTTGGGTCACCCCACACGGTGCAAGTGAGATTAAGCGCCTGCAAAACAAGTTTTATGAGAGGGAAGGAGAGATACCATATATAACGATCCAACTTCAAGAATCCCCTGGTGGTGTGGAATGACCCAACAGAGGATGAATATAAACCTCCCAGATCAGAGTTTGAACTTGTTACGTGTATGCAACCGTGTGATTTATAGTTTGAAATCAAACTTGAGTAGGTTTCTTCAGGGCCTCGGCTCTCTAGGTTCTGGAATGCTTATCATCAAAATCACACGGACTTTGCTTCCAGTTCCCATCTCCATTTTCGTTTTCATAAACACATAAACGCCTTTTGCTCTAATGTGGCATTTTGGACTCTGTCTCAGTAGAGAAACTTCCTCATTGCCATAATCACCACCTGCTCACTTTTGCATTTCAATTGCATCACAGAACCCAGCAGCAGAATCCTAACAGCTGTTTCAGATAATGTGAGTAATTTTCAAATTCCATCTTTCTTATCTTATTTCTCCCCACAAACCCTATTCAATCTGTTGCAGTTGCTCTACCAAAATGTATTTCTATTTTCCTGACCTTTTATTATATTTCCATCTGTGCTGAAATGTTTAGGCCTATAGTTTTATTCTACCTTACATTTTGGTTGAAATTTTTTTTCAATAATTGTAGATTCATATACAATTGTAAAAAACAATACAGAGATCCTGTGTACCCTTATCCAGTTTCCCCCAGTAGTTACATTTTACAAAACTATAGCATGTCACAACAAGTACATCGGTATTGGTACAATCCATTGATCTTATTTAGATTTCCCCGGTTTTATTTGTTTCATTTGTGTTATGTATGTTTACTTCTATTCACTTCCATAACCTGTCTAGGTTCATGTATCCACCACCACCATAGGGATAGAGGATGTGTTGCTTTTATAACCACACCCATTCCCCCACCCACCCGAACCTCCCAACCTCATTCCTAGCTCCTGGCAACCACTAATCTGTTTTCTGTTTGTTTCCAAATTTTGTAATTTCAAAAAACATTATATAAATAGCATCATACAGTATGTAACCTTCTGCGGTTGCCTTTTTCACTCAGCATAATTCTTTGCATATTCATCCAAGTTATTTTATGTATCAATAGTTTGTCCTTTTTTATCATTGAGTAGTGTGCCATGGTATGTTTACATCTATAAGAGTTATCTTGGCTGTTAACAGTCTTGGACTATTATGAATAAAGCTGCTATGAACATTTGTGTACAGATTTTTATTTGAATATAAGTTTTAATTTCTCTATGATAAATGCCCAGGAGTGCAATTGCTGGGTCATATGGTAAATGCATGTTTCAAACTGTTTTCCTGAGTAGTTAGACAATTTTGATTTACATTTCTACCAGCAATGTAGGAGTGATTCAGTTTCTCTGCATACTTACCAGAATTTGTTGTTGTCAATATTTTTTATTTTAGCAATTCTGATAGGTGTATTATAATATTTTATCGTGTTTTAATTTGCATTTCCCTAATGGCCAACATTGTTGAATTTACTTCACATTTTAAATTTCATTATTGCATTTCTTTCTTCCTAAAATTCAGTAAGAATAAGGAAAAAGAAGCACAGTTGGATGAAACTCGTCTCTCATTAAAGCCTTTATCTAAAGGCTTTAATAAAGATATGCCTTGTTTTATCACCCCAGTTCCAGTCACTCATCATATGTCTCTATTGCCATTTTGATGCGGGAAAAGGTTTTATTCCACTACAAATACCTCTATCCCTATGACTGGTATATTAAACTTGGTTTTAACAAAACATAGGGGTGAAGAAAGTGAATCCAGGTTAGAAATTATATTCATTGCTTTTCAGAGAGATTATTATGGAGTCAAGAAACACCATTTTAAAACTAAATGGAAAGAAATTGAGTTTCAACTGAAATAGTCTATAGAAATTCATGAAGCAGCATGTTTCTCTTCAAAGGTGAGGTATTTAACAGGATTGATTTTCCAGTAGGTGTTAGAAGTTGCTTCTTTCTTCAATTACATTTCTCATATAGTTATGTTGAAACATTTTCCTCTTCTCGTGATTTTAAAGGTAACTATGGAAAAACACTAAGTGTTCTACATGTGCCCACATCAGACAAACTTGTATCCTGCCTCTTGGCCCAAAATATTAAGATGACTTGAAAAGTGACTGCAGTTTATACCTTATATTTGGCCATTCTGAAGTCCAGCACAAGCAGCCATGGCATAAGATGAAGGTAATGGGATGTATCTTAAAACAAGGAACAAAGTCGGAGGCGCTGGAACCCATTCCCAGTCTGGAAGGAGCAGAGATAGGAGTGCTCTATGCTTACCTTGCCCTCCTGGATGGTGACCACATCGGGGAGACCGCCCAGTACCCGGGCACGATCTGAAAGCATAGGCATTTCCAGTTAATCACTAAAATGATGAGCATCAGTAATCACACTCACAAAACCACCCAGGGGTCTAATTTTCCAATCTAGTCTCCTTCCCTTTATAGTTATTTTATACCTGTTTTCAATATGCAAAATAAGGAAAAATGATCCAGTGATGCTGAATGTTTGCCCTTCACACACATTTTTCATGTACACAGGTGTCTCTGTCTGTATTTAAAATATCAACTTGAAAATGCTTTGTTGGATCAAGACTTGCCCTATAATCTTCATGGCTATTTTTAGCCCTGGCCCTTCTGCAGCTCAGTGGGGCTCAGCTTGAGGAGGCGGAGCAGATCTCTACAGAAAGCCTCCAAGCTCAGTGTGGCCTCTTTTATGAGCTTCCCTATGATTAAAAAAGGTTGCATAATTGGAGGCTGTACACCAGGGAGATCTGTAGGACTGTGAAAACATGAGATTTGAGTCTTTCCCTACAGAGCTTCCTTTCCTCTTCTCTTCATAGTTCTTGGTAGTGCTATGCAGGCCACTGTCTTTGTCCCCAGCTGAGTGGACAAAGTGCAGGAAGGGTGCTGAAATCGAAGGCTGACTCCCCAGCCAATCCATGTGCTGCGTGTGTGACTATTTCAGCCTCAGGGAAGGACATCTTTCTGTAATTCACTCAAAGCTACCCTCTCTGGCACCAATGCAGTGGCCTCCACTGTTTCATTTTTAGGCTGACTTCATTATGTGTGACTTTTGACCTTTATTTCTACAATTCTCTTCTCCAGTAAGTCAGGATTAAGCTTTGACTGAATCTCAACTATATTCTCCTGCTGATTCCATTGCACTTATACTGCTTGTTAGCACGACCTATCATCTGGCTCCCTGTGTCATTTGCTGTGTGATATTAGGTAAGACATGTCACTGTGTGGAACTCAGCCTCCTGATGTAGAATGGAGGATGATTGCATTAGACCTGTAGATATAAAGTTTTGAAACTCTGCTCCACAGCACCTATGGGATTCCTCTGAGGGTGCTTGAGAGAAGGTTAAGATGGGAAATTGAGTCTGGGAGCCAGGACCCTATCCCAACATCAATGAAGATAACTCAGCTTTTACCTACTTTATATATTGGGTCTGTGTGGAAGGTTTTTGAATTAATGTTCTATGGCTTGTAAAATTTAAAAACATAGAGCTGGAAGAGCTCTAACGTCTTTCCCAGCTCTAAACTGCTGTGATCTAAATTGCTTAGGAAAACGTTCATGAACTGGAGGGAGGGTAGGGCAACTTGCCCACAAGAGAGTTCAAGAATGGGGAGAGGCTGTCAACTGCTGCAGCTGTTGGCTTTGCTTTTGTGTCCAAGAACAGGAGGGACATACTAGGTACCAACAAGAAATGCTCCCTGTGGCTTGGACTCTCCCTAGCATGCCCCTGGTGCTGGCATCTGCCCACTCAACACTAGCAGCTGCCTCTCAAACCCAGGGCCTGAGTGGGGAGAGGGAGAGAGCAGAAAGGAGGGAGGAAAGCAGTGCACAGCAAAGGTAAAAGTTCTATCTTAAGTGACCCAGAGCCACTGAAAGGCAGACAGATGACTTTACTTCTCACTCTTCCTCCTGGTTCCCTTCCATTCCAGCTAAGGACCAACTCTACAGGTTTAACCTTCGATAGTTTTCAAATTCTGCCTCCCATACTGCAAAAAATCCTGAATGATGGATTAGTCAGTCTGTGACTTCTGGGATCCCGTAAGCCTGCATGCTTTTTGAAATATCTATGTATGAAGCAAATAGTTGATAGAAGTTAGTAGTGAGCTCATTTTGGGGTATGTAGACTCGGCTGTTTGGTGTTTATTCATGCGGGCTGTGTCCAGTGAAATGAAGGAAGGCCTTACTCAGCATCTTTACAGAGGTCTCAGAAAAATGCAGAGTAGTTGTTAGGGGACCAGTTTCAGATTTCAAATTTACAAAGATTCTTGTTTCTTACTGTCTTTAATGTATATACATTTTTGATATGGTGTGTCTGCTGCAAATGCTTAATAACCTATTCTGTGGTTTGCAGCCCAGAGATTTTTCCAGATGGTTGGGTGGTAGCTCAAGTCAAGAGCTGGATGACTTTCTTATGTTATAACCTAAGACCTTCTTTTCATGGACATTCTTACTCAAGGGACTAAATGAAAACATGTAGAACAACTAAGGTTTAAAAAAAAAGAAAGAAATTTAAAAATTGACATTTTCACTCTCTTCTACTGTCATCATAATAGAAAACTAAAAGGTATATTTTAAAACTATGCCAGGAGTGAATGGGGAGGGAGATTACTTACTTTTCTCTGCAATGGCAGCTTGTCTGTGGTTGAGATAAACAAACAAACATACAAACAAAGAAGAATTTGGTTTTAGTGTTACTTTAAAGTAGCTAACCTTGACTGCATTTCATTGCCTCAGAGACATTTTGCTACTAAGTGAGGTAGTGGGAATCGCTGCTTTAATGCACTCGTTGAAATAAAAGACTCTCTGTCACTCAGAAGGGGTAGCAGCTCACCCAGTATTCTAAAGAAATTAGTGCATGCAAGTGACATTTGCTAGGTAAAAGGGGCTTACTTTAATCTCTGGAATTCCGCAAAGGCTTCCTCATATGCTTTAAGGGGGAAAAAAGAGAAGTTAGAATTTTCTTACCCAGAATTGATGACATAAAGAGGCTGATTAAAATTCACAACATGAAGTCAATGTGATCAGTGCAGATACAACTAATCTGACTTTGAATAAGACTATGCCTATGTGTTTGCTCTATAGTTTGATGGACTTAAGGAAATACTTTCTAAGTAGAAAAGATGAACTAGCCGAGTTTAGAAGCTCTCAGTTCCGTGAGAGACCTTCAAAACCTCAGACAGAAAGGTAAAGTTTAGCTCCACTGAAGATAAAATGGGAATAAAGGTCTGTTTCAAATAAAAGTTGGTTGTCTAATAAGCATCCTGAGCATCAAAAAGGATTTTCTATTATTAAATCATCCCACATGTCATGGCCTCCTATTCAGACAGTTAAATGTTTCTATGTTATGTGGTCTGGCCCATCTATTTGTTTTAAAGAACACAAGTTTACTGCAGTCGCACTGTGTGCTAGTGCTTGCCTGAAGCAATGCTTCTAAACTGTTCAGGAGATAAGATAAAAGAGGAATGAGACAAGGAAATGAGAGCCATAGAATTCTAAAATATTTTTTTTTCTGAGTCTGCAGAGTAAGCCACTTTGAAGACTTCAGGTGAAAGGGCAGCTTCGTTTTGAAAGCTCTCTCATCTTGTCTTTAAGCTCCTCTATGGTCTGGGAATCATAATATTTTACATCTAGAAAATATTTATATAATACTAGTCTACCCCCCTTCATTTTTTGGATGAAAAAAAAAACAAGCATAAAGTCGGGTTTAAAGTCTCTGGAGATAGATGAGTTAGGCTAAACCAGGCTAAGAGTTCAGTACGCTTCTTTTTGCTCCTATCACACTGAGAAAAAGACAGGCATAGGAGAGCCAGTCTGTATTTTGTGGCAGTGTCAAGCCTGGTGGGATAATCCATAGAATTTTGCTTACGGGGGATTCAAGAGAAAGGTAGTTAAAAAAGCTCTGGTGGGCCAGAGAGTAAAAGCAAATCTTTAAAAAGTTTTAAATTTATCTACCCATGTCTTATTTTCCTTTTTCTATTTGTTTCAAAGTATCAGATATTCTGTAGAAGAAACCCCCTGTTGCTGCAGTATGTGACTCAGGCACAGTGTGGCCTGGACTGTCCGAGTCCCTGGAGGCAGCCACTTACATTCCCTGCAGAGTATCTTGTCATCATGGGAAGCAGGGTAAGGGGACTTAGCACAAAACAACTCAAGGCAGGATTGAAAGGCTGCTCTCTAAATGATGAATCTACTCTCTGAAGATTAAAACACTGAGAGTTATGGCATGTTTAGACTGCATTTCAATATATGAAGAAGTGGAAGAAAAAGTCAGTCCCCAATCTCCTTGAGTAATTCTACACAGACTTTTTTTTTTTTTTTTTTCAGGAAATAATAAATAAGATGAAGAGTATAGTACCAGGACAGGGAGAAATGGCAGTGTTTTTAATTTTTATTTCTGATTGTATATGTTTTAACTTTTAAATTTTTAATTAAGAGTTGCAAATCGCCTTTCATCTACATTCTGAGGTGGAAGCCTTTTGCCAAGGCTCTCATGACTTTCTCCTCTTCCCTTATCTTTCCAGAACCTCCCATTCTCTCAGCAGATGACCAAGAAATCTGAGGCCATAAAGATCCAACTTTTCCAACTTCCCTCTGTTCTCCTTGATATTTGTCTTAGCTTATTTACACTTACTCCCCTCTGGTTTCTGAAGAAAAGGTATCTCTACTCCTTTCCAAGGTCGACACTGTCACCTCTGCCCCTGGATCTCCAACCTTCCATTCTTCAGATCTCTGATACCTCAATCAGTCCCCTTCACTCACATCTTCAATTCTTCCACCTCAACTGTTCCTTCCGTGAACATGCTCAAATTTCAATCACAATAAAACTAAATTTTTTCAGTGTTTGTTCCTGTTCAAGTAATTGTAAATCAATCTTCCCTTCTTTGTAAACATCTTGAAAGAGCAGTGTTTACTTTTTAACCATTCTCCACCCATTGACTTCTTGCTTCTACCACCATTGCTGAATTTAAACTACATTATTAAAATCACCAATCATCTTTCAATAGGTAATATAATGACCTCTTATCACCTTCATTCTTTTTAAAAAGCTCCATAATAAGTTCAAATCTGCAGAATATCCATTTACCTTGTCCGGAAAGATCCACTGTCTTCTGGTATCCCGTTTTGCCATCAAAGAGCTCCATTACATATTTCCCTTTGTCGTTTGGAGTGGGCTCATTGATTTGCAGCCAGATCTGCTCCCCGGTGACCCCACTCTTAATTCTGTCTGTGTACTTAACAGCAGTGCCACTGTTCAAATCAAAGGAAACATCATTATTGTTTGTTTTTGTCTAGGGCTTTATTTGTCTCTTATTGAAGATCTTACCAATTTGATCTTACCAAATTTTATAGGTTTTCAAATAATATGGGATCCACATATGCTCTACAGCTTCAGAGAAATGATGGACCCTGAATCACTGAGCTTGGATTCCAAGGCCCAGAGTGGGGTCCACCAATATCACATTTAACTCCCAATAGCAGTCTGGGGCCCAGGCACATTGCAACACCAATACGTCTCAGCAGTATTAATAACCTTTGTTTTAGCTTGGGCTTATTTGTAGGACTAAGGGAATCTTTAAAGTAAAAAGGCTAAGGTACATATCACATTACTACATATGTCATGTAGTTGGTCTATGGATATTAATCGGATTTTACAAGCTAGTCAAAAACATACTTAAGGAGGTTCATCCGTGGCTGACATCTATTGACATATGTGGTTACAAAACTATTTAAAACACATGTAAATATGCACTTGGTAGTAAGGCCAAAAGTGAATGAAAAGCAGAGTTGCTGCCAAAATGAATGAGGAACCTTCTCTGGCCCTGGGCGTGAGTTTCCCGGTATTCTATAGTAGGTCATACGCAGACCCATGCATTGTGTTCTTTTCTTTTGAACAGAATAAAAGCAAATAGAACAGTTTGTTTTGTGATCTGACGGTCTAGAAATGCCACTGTTATAGATGAAGTCAGAGAAAGGTCAAGGTAGATATATTTTCAATGATGTTAAAAGTAAGTTTATGAAGAGTTTGTAAACATGTAAGGAAATAAAGATAAAATGCACTACCCAAAACTACTTTATTTTATTAATAATTATACATAGAGAAAAGATGGAGGTATTACTATGACTAGGAAAATTATGGATAACATCATATTATAAACTCTAATTTATAATATATTATAAATATATTTTCTAAAACAAGCATGTATTGTGTTTGTAGCTATAATAAGCAAAATGAACTTTAAAAAACTTAAAAAAACAAAAATCACCAAAAGAGTTTCTATTTTCAAGTAAATATTCAACATTTTTCTTATACAGTACATTCTTAAAAGATATTAAAATTAAAATGCCATAAAAATATAAGATAAAGGAACCCATCTGTACCCATAGATTTTAGCCTGAGCAATCTAAATGTCCTGCAGAGCTAAAAAGACAGATAGTTCTCTCTTCGCTAAAATAAATATTTGAATTCTTTAATCTCTGGTTAACATGGATAATAATACCTTAAATTTGTAAAGCACTTCATGGTTTACAAAGTGCCATTAATTTCATTCTTTCATTGGGTCCATCAGTGTTATGAGATAGAGCAGGTATTATCACGTGAGATTCAGAAAATTAAAAGACTTTCCTTAGATCCAAGGGAAGACAGGAGGGAAGTCAAGACTAAAACTCATTTCAAGTTTTTTTCTCATTGTGTCACATACCTACATAAAGACAATGAAGACAATCCTCGACTCCTGAATCTTTCTTTCATAGGTGTGTGGATATATAAAACACTCATTTAGCTGACTAGACCAAATAGTGTAAGAAGTTTATGCTTTGCTAATCTAATAGAAGTTTGTTCAAAACTCAATGTTCTAATGTTTTTTAACAAATAATACTTTGAGATGAGGTAAAGCTTTTTGATTGATGATTCAATTAATTTACCTTCTCTTATTCTTCAGACTGATATATTAGAATGTCTTAAATGTCACAGAGGAATTTCCTGGAATTTGATCTATTTTAAATGATAATTACTTTCCTAAAATATATTCTGAAAGAAATAAAACAAAGAAATGAAACCCCAAGAATTCTACATTGGAATTCACTTCTCATTTTTTTAGAACTCAGGAAATTAATAATAATAATAAAATACTGTTCTAAGTAACAGGGAAGTCATTTTAAAGAAAACACAAATGATTGCTTTGTGGGACCCAGTTCTGGTTAAATGTTAATCTAGACTTTTAATGCAATTGAACACAGGTGTAGTGCCATGACAGGGAGAGTCTGGAACCAGGCTACCTATGGATATCCTTTCACCCACCACTTAGCTGTGTCACCTAAGTCACCCTCCCCCAGCCTGAACTTCCTCTCCACTGAACTGAGAAGCACCCACCCCAAAGAGTTGTGTATATTAAATGAATTCATACATCTAAATGGCTGGAGCAGTGCCCCGCATATTGTGAATGCCCACTGACGGGAAGACATAAACAAACGTCATTGTCTGCCTCTTTGGAAATACCACAGTGACCCATTGCTCAGTGAGGCTCAGAAGGACTTTAGGAATGAGTGTCTGCTGCATCCGAACCAGCCACCGAAAATGGCTGTGCCCCATCAGAGTTCTATGCCAGGCTGCTGTTTTCTTTCAGTTCGGGAAATTCTAAGGAAGCACCAAGGTTAAGGATAACATCAAGAGTATAAATGGGAGAAATAGTTCGACTCAGAAACATATTTTGGCTTTTGGAATCCCAGAGGTGAACTTGAATGGAATCCCTCTAGAACTCCACAAAGGAAGCCTGGGATTGTGACAGATCATCAGGCTCAATCCAGTTTAAAAACATTTTCCCAAAGTCATCTTGATATCTCCAAGCCTTCCAGATGGACAAGAAACTGTGCTACTTGCTATAAACAACAATAATAACAAACTCGGACACATCTCTGGATTAGGTTTTTCTGGTGAATGGCTACTGATTCATATAACAGGAAGTTTGGTGCCTCTTGGTGCATGCTGCTTTAGTTCTGTTTCAGACCATAGCATGGGATAGCTGTGTCTACAGCAAGAGGATCAGAATTTGGCTCTGGATGCCCTGGGAAAGCAGGGGGAGACCGAGCATGACCATCTGGAGGTAGAGGTCACATTATAGAGATAGCTACAAATTGTGGTACTTCCATGATCACAAAGACGAATGTGTTAGCCAGCACTGGCCTCACCATGTATATGTTGAGGGAATGTGCCAACCTCACGCTAAGGGAATGGCCTGGGTGCTTCTGTCCTATGCTCATCAATGTCAGACCTGAGAAGTAAGAAGACTCCTTAGCTGAGATTAAAGAGGGTTGCTGTTGTTTTTCCTACCTTTTTCACTCTAATAGAGAAAGAAGTTCTGCACAGCAATTAAGTTTCCATTTACTTACTTGTGGGACCAGTTAACTTTTAGATCATCCAGGTAGTAAGTAACAAAAGAATACAGCCGGATGCCTTCAGCCGTGCTCTGGATTTTCAGGTCTGTAGCAGACAAAGCTGAAAGAAGCAAAGAGCATATTTCATACACCTGTAAGCCTATCCAGGAGAATAATGAAGCACTGTCATGGTGAGAACATTTTAACTTACCTATTTTTTTACATACTTCAGTCATCAGTTCTTTAAAGGCTGTGGATAGAGATTCACAGACAAAACTTTAGCATAAAAATGCTCAGTGTAAGGCTAAATCTCAAAACTATTAGTCAGCATTGTGCTCTCAAAAATATCTAACAAACAAAAACTCATAAACACAAACAACAGTATGGTGGTTACAAAAAAAGGGGTAGTGGGGAGGGAGAAAAGGGCAAATTAGGATATCAAACATACGGTGATGAAAGCAGATTTGACTTTGGGTTGTGAACACGCACTGCAATATACAGATGATATATTATAGAATTCTACACTTGAAACCTATATGATTTTATTAACTCATCAATGTTACCCCAATAAATTTAATAAAATTAAATAAGTAAATAAATGTCTGGTGAGGGGTATGTGTCACAAGGTGAGTTTTCTGATGAATTGATAATAAGTGCTCTTGGAGAAAATGACTCAATTTTAATCAAGTTTTAAAATATCCTTGCTTTTATTTTGATATTTTTTCTTCTAATTCTTAATAACTGTCACTATATTTACATTCTAGAGAAAGAGCCACAATGAGATTTCCAGGAAGGTTCTTGGCTTTAAGATTCTCTTAAGTCCCAGGAAGCCTTAGTTCACATTAGAGGAAGTTTTCATATCGGTGTCTTCAATTCATAATGAATTAACCATCTAGTAACCTGATATTTCACAGTCTAATAATGCTTTTTGCCAATAAACACATGTTGTTTTGCCTCCACCAAGAATCAGGAAGGTGAAATCAGACTTCTGCTTTTTGTTAGCAATATTGTTAAAGATATTGTTCAGGAACAAAATTGGAAGTTTGGGGGTCATATACAGGTCTTTGTTATCATGATGTATTTGTCCTTAGTAGTGTCTGAAAAATGGAAGTTGCTTTCCTGCTCTGCTAATAACTGAGAGGTTTCAAGTTTCATATATAAATCTTTCTTGCCAACTTTTATTTTTTTAATTTTAAAATTTTTTTTTTAAGTTTATTGGGATAGCATTGGTTAATACAATTATATACTTTTCAGGTGTTAATTATAATTTGATATCTATATATTCTATTGTGTGATTACCACCCAGAGTCTAGTTTCCTTCATCTACCATATATTTGATCCCTTTTACCCACTTCACCCTCCCCCAAACCCCTATACTTGACCCTCTTTATCCTGTCTACCTCTTCCCTTCTCCCCAACCCCCTACTCTCTGGTAACCACTAGTCCATTGTCCATGTCCCTGAGTCTCTGTTTGTCCTGTTCATTTGTTGCTTTTAGGTTTATATCTCACATATGAGTGATATCATGTGATTTTCAACTTTTTCTGTCTGGCTTATTTCGCTTAGCATGATTATCTCGAGGTCCATCCAGGTTGTTGCAAATGGCAGTATTTCATCTCTTCTTATGGCTGAGTATATATGTACTGCAGCTTCCTTAGCCAATCATCTATCGTAGAACACTTCAGTTACTTCCATGTTCTGGCCACTATGAATAGTGCTGCCATGAACATTGGTGTGCAAATATCTTTTCGGATATGGTTTTCAAGTTTTTGGGGTAAATACCCAGTAGAGGGATTGCTGGATCATATGGTAGATCAATTCTTAATTTTTTAAGGAATCTCCATACTGTTTTCCAGAGCGTCTTGCCATCTTTTAAGTGTGTATTCTTAAAATCTACTTTTCACAGTAGTTTTTGATCCTGTAACATTTTTTATAGGGTTGAAACAAAAATGATGATTTATATTGAAAACAGACCCCTAGTGGACTGTGGACTATAAATTCTCTGAGGATCAAAAGTACACTTCTGATTTCTAGGAAAACTAAAAGTCGAGTAATTTTTAATATAACAGTAGTTCACTCAGTTGGAATTTCATTGAAAACAAAATCTGTGGACAAAAACATCAGCATGACTTCAATCATCAGCTCAGCCTCACTGATAATTCTGGTAACCATATACAACACACAAAACAGACCCCAGCAGTTGATGGACTGACCTTCATCCACCAGCTTCAGTCTGCTCTTATCTTTTCCTCTGTCATCTTTCAGGATAACTTCATAAAACCCAGCATCTTTCTTGGAAAACTAAGGGAGGGATAAATATACTGCATTGCAGTTTATTGTAGCTTCAGAGTTTGGTGTTTGCATTTTTAGGGCCCTGTGATTTATAGAATTGCCATCAAAACACACACTAAACAAGCATATAGCCATGTCAGCAACAAACAGTTCGCAGATGAACCTATCCATTATAATTTGACCAGCTAGCAGTCCTGATTTTTCACACTCTATGGCTATAA
>NW_011888836.1:9116428-9122150 GCF_000151845.1 Pteropus vampyrus
AGATTTGACTTTGGGTTGTGAACACGCACTGCAATATACAGATGATATATTATAGAATTCTACACTTGAAACCTATATGATTTTATTAACTCATCAATGTTACCCCAATAAATTTAATAAAATTAAATAAGTAAATAAATGTCTGGTGAGGGGTATGTGTCACAAGGTGAGTTTTCTGATGAATTGATAATAAGTGCTCTTGGAGAAAATGACTCAATTTTAATCAAGTTTTAAAATATCCTTGCTTTTATTTTGATATTTTTTCTTCTAATTCTTAATAACTGTCACTATATTTACATTCTAGAGAAAGAGCCACAATGAGATTTCCAGGAAGGTTCTTGGCTTTAAGATTCTCTTAAGTCCCAGGAAGCCTTAGTTCACATTAGAGGAAGTTTTCATATCGGTGTCTTCAATTCATAATGAATTAACCATCTAGTAACCTGATATTTCACAGTCTAATAATGCTTTTTGCCAATAAACACATGTTGTTTTGCCTCCACCAAGAATCAGGAAGGTGAAATCAGACTTCTGCTTTTTGTTAGCAATATTGTTAAAGATATTGTTCAGGAACAAAATTGGAAGTTTGGGGGTCATATACAGGTCTTTGTTATCATGATGTATTTGTCCTTAGTAGTGTCTGAAAAATGGAAGTTGCTTTCCTGCTCTGCTAATAACTGAGAGGTTTCAAGTTTCATATATAAATCTTTCTTGCCAACTTTTATTTTTTTAATTTTTTAATTTTTTTTAAGTTTATTGGGATAGCATTGGTTAATACAATTATATACTTTTCAGGTGTTAATTATAATTTGATATCTATATATTCTATTGTGTGATTACCACCCAGAGTCTAGTTTCCTTCATCTACCATATATTTGATCCCTTTTACCCACTTCACCCTCCCCCAAACCCCTATACTTGACCCTCTTTATCCTGTCTACCTCTTCCCTTCTCCCCAACCCCCTACTCTCTGGTAACCACTAGTCCATTGTCCATGTCCCTGAGTCTCTGTTTGTCCTGTTCATTTGTTGCTTTTAGGTTTATATCTCACATATGAGTGATATCATGTGATTTTCAACTTTTTCTGTCTGGCTTATTTCGCTTAGCATGATTATCTCGAGGTCCATCCAGGTTGTTGCAAATGGCAGTATTTCATCTCTTCTTATGGCTGAGTATATATGTACTGCAGCTTCCTTAGCCAATCATCTATCGTAGAACACTTCAGTTACTTCCATGTTCTGGCCACTATGAATAGTGCTGCCATGAACATTGGTGTGCAAATATCTTTTCGGATATGGTTTTCAAGTTTTTGGGGTAAATACCCAGTAGAGGGATTGCTGGATCATATGGTAGATCAATTCTTAATTTTTTAAGGAATCTCCATACTGTTTTCCAGAGCGTCTTGCCATCTTTTAAGTGTGTATTCTTAAAATCTACTTTTCACAGTAGTTTTTGATCCTGTAACATTTTTTATAGGGTTGAAACAAAAATGATGATTTATATTGAAAACAGACCCCTAGTGGACTGTGGACTATAAATTCTCTGAGGATCAAAAGTACACTTCTGATTTCTAGGAAAACTAAAAGTCGAGTAATTTTTAATATAACAGTAGTTCACTCAGTTGGAATTTCATTGAAAACAAAATCTGTGGACAAAAACATCAGCATGACTTCAATCATCAGCTCAGCCTCACTGATAATTCTGGTAACCATATACAACACACAAAACAGACCCCAGCAGTTGATGGACTGACCTTCATCCACCAGCTTCAGTCTGCTCTTATCTTTTCCTCTGTCATCTTTCAGGATAACTTCATAAAACCCAGCATCTTTCTTGGAAAACTAAGGGAGGGATAAATATACTGCATTGCAGTTTATTGTAGCTTCAGAGTTTGGTGTTTGCATTTTTAGGGCCCTGTGATTTATAGAATTGCCATCAAAACACACACTAAACAAGCATATAGCCATGTCAGCAACAAACAGTTCGCAGATGAACCTATCCATTATAATTTGACCAGCTAGCAGTCCTGATTTTTCACACTCTATGGCTATAACTGATTTGAGACTTAAAGTCCTTTATCCTTCATCCTACCTTCATATTAAAAACCAATGATGACATATTTTTGAAAGGTATGCTCTTTCAGACAAAAAGGAGATAAAAATCTATACTTAAATTAATACTATGTCTGATTGTCTCTGTACTTTTAAGAAACAAGTTGTCATGAGGTTTAAGAGAAAACAAAGAAGGATCCACTTAACTGTCCTGTTATTTATCTATCTATGAAATAGTAGCTCAGAGAGACAAGAGTTGTAGTGTCCAGCCAATACTGGTTTGACATGTGACAAATCCATGCATATCACAAGGTGAGAGAAGCTTTTGTATTCCTACAGCTTGCTTTTTAGGTGAAGTCGAGGCAGGGATCTTTAAAACAGTTAAAGGTAAGGTATTTACAAATGCCTGGGGCAAAGGAATACAGAATCTAATCTCTGTTTTGGCGGAGAAAGTAGGGTATAGAACTAACATATTACATTTCACATTTATGGTCACCTACCTCTGTTATAAGCAGCGTACATATACCATCCTTAAAGTCATGCTTTTCATCCACTGATATCTCCCTCTCATCTTTATACCACACAATAAGAGTCTCCTTCTTAATATTTGCCACCTAGAAGAAAAATCATAATTACAGTTCTTGAAATAAGGGAGTGCTACTTTTATGAAGCTAAATAGTGCGTAATGCAACATTAGATAGAAGAAAATGGCACTAAACGTAGAGTCAGAAGATGCTACAGGAATCATTTGAAACCTATTTTAATTGACAAACAGTTTGGAATAAAGTAGACACAAATGAATAAACTAAATCAATAGCATCTCTACTTCAAACAGTAAAAATTAACTTTAAAATTATCTTGTGGACCAGAAAGGAAAGACTAGATACATAAGTACTAACATACAGACTTAAAACAAAAATCTGAAAACTATAGGAAGACAAATCTGTGTCATATGATAAAACAAATGGCTTCATCAAGGGAACAGAATGAGTAAGCCCCAAAATACATCTAAATATTTTTTAAAAGATAAATGATGCTTTGTAAGTAAATGTGGAGGAAGAATATGTTAAAAAAAATTTAAAATTTTTTCCAATTTTGAGATATAATTGACATATAATCTATAAGTTTAAGGTGTACGACAACAATTTAACATATGTATATATAGTGAAATGATTACCACAGTAAGTTTCGTTAATATTCTTTAAGAAGGGTTTAATAAATTAATTGCTTAGCAATTTTAAGGAAACTCATTTAAATCCTACATGCACACATCATATCGTATCATAAATTTCAAATGGACTATTAAAGGGATCTTGAACTTTATCTACAATATTTGATTTTTTTACAAAGAAGAGTATATTCATATATTTCTTGTGTAATTAAAACTGTATGAAAAAATAGACTTCATACAAATCAAGAAAACAATCCCTAAGACCCCAGCGAACAACACAATTCCCCATAGAGGAAATAGAACTACAAACAAATAGATGAAGAAAATGTTTAATCTCATTAAAAACAAAGATAGGAAATTGCTAAACTTCCATGGAAAAAGTGTAGTTGGAATGGTTCTGGAATAGATGTACAACTTAGAATGTAGATTTGGCCTAAAACAAAGGCAATGTGAGATTATTCTGAGATTAATAATTTAAAAAGAGTGGTGACGGTAGTGGGAATGAACAGGTGGAGCAGTGAGGATTTTTTAGGGCAGTGAAAATACTCTTTATGATACTATAATGATGTACACATGTCATTATACATTTGTCCATGCCCAGAGAATGTACAATGCTGAGTGTGAATCCTGAGTGTAAACTATGGACTTTGGGTGATTACAATGTGTCAATGTAGGTTCATCAATTGTAACAAATGTACCACTCTGGTGGGGGGAGTCGTTAATGGGCGAGGCTGTGCATGTGTGGGGACAGGGTACATGGGAAATCTCTATAACTTCCTTTCAATTTTCTGTGAACCTAAAACTGCTCTAAAAAAGAGACTTATTAAAACGAAAAGAATAATAGTCTGTTCTTATTACTAGAGTGTGGGTAATGAATAGTAATGATCATGTTGCTTTCGCATATTTTTATGTTGTTTTATTCAAATGTTTCTTACTAACCAAGGATTATAGTAACATTCAACAGTAAGGATGTGTCACTTATCATTTGGTTCAAATGGAGGAGATGAAAAGTTGATCTTCCTCTCCTCACATTCTATTTTATCTTCATTTCCCTTGTATCAAATATTTAAAAATTATCTACTTCTTACCTTGCATTTTAATAGTACATTACATTCACCAGTCACTTCCCAGCTCAAATACTCAGCAAAATGCGGACCTATAAAATATTAATGACATCAGCAATTACTCTATTAGTCATGAATGCAAAATCAAAGTTCATTCTTAAATTTGAACATGATTTATATTTAAAGTAAAATTTTTAAAATCGAGATTTAGTTTTTAAATATTTTAAATGGATACATATTTAATAAGTATGTCCAATTATCTTGATTTGTAGGGGTATTAACATAAGCAATAATATTCATTTTAAATAATTTTGGAATATTTAGTTCAAGAAACTGAAGCTTTTCTCTTTACTCACTGACTATTCTTACCTTGTTTCCTGATCCATTCATGCCGCTGGAATTCAGCTTCTTTCTGCAGCTTTTTATAAACTAAAAGTTAAAAAACAAGAAAGTATGAAATTGAGTGGGGTGGTATAAATGCACATGCTAGTCACTGTGCTAAGTGATTTATATTCATTATTATAAAACTCATCCATTATGACCACTCTATTCATTTTTAGTCTTCATAGATGAAGAAATCGGCTTAGGAAGGTTAAATAATTTGTTCAAGGTCATGAAGCTAGGAGATAGTAAAATAGCATTGGATATTGTAAATGTAGAGATCTGGCCAGCCTTTCCATTGCTGCTACATTTTAAATCTTGGTGGTTTCCATAGTGGCTTATGGCAACTGACATACAATATAGTTATAATGTATGATTAATTGATTTGGCATGGACTACTTTTGCATATTTTTCTTCTTAATTTAAGTAATTTAAAGTAGGTACACATCATAAGATAGTATCACAGTTTATTCCTGAGACACATATACAATCTCGGTTGTTTTGCACTCTCCTTCACTAGAGAATTTTAGTAGTAAATACTTGTTAATATATGAGATAGCTTATGTGCAGTCTTGCCTGTAGGCCAGGGATAAATTTAGTGTCCTTTTAAATTAACTTTCATTTCTATGAAATGAAACACAATGGAAAGTAGTAACTGAGACTTGTATTTCGAACATGGGAATCCAGTCAATAAACAATTCCTACTACATTCCATATGACCACTTTTGTTCCATGGAGTATTTACACTGAAGGGAGCAGCGAAGTCTTCCAGTTAATGTTCCACAGAATTCTTACCATCTCCAATGAGAACAAGAGTAGAATGGCCAGTTGCTCTTCCATCTTGAAGCTGGAAAGTATATGTTCCCTCATCATCGTCCTGTAGCTTTTCCATGAACATTTCAATTATACCAGTGTTTCGGTCGATATGCATCTTATATTTCTTCAATGTGAAAAAGAAAAAAAAAAATCAATGAGGTAGATATGATGACAATAGCCTGATAAAATAAACACAAACTCTAAAGAATCATTATTTTAATTTCTTGTTAACATTTTTTTAG
>NW_011888836.1:9122200-9126785 GCF_000151845.1 Pteropus vampyrus
GTATCAAATATTTAAAAATTATCTACTTCTTACCTTGCATTTTAATAGTACATTACATTCACCAGTCACTTCCCAGCTCAAATACTCAGCAAAATGCGGACCTATAAAATATTAATGACATCAGCAATTACTCTATTAGTCATGAATGCAAAATCAAAGTTCATTCTTAAATTTGAACATGATTTATATTTAAAGTAAAATTTTTAAAATTCGAGATTTAGTTTTTAAATATTTTAAATGGATACATATTTAATAAGTATGTCCAATTATCTTGATTTGTAGGGGTATTAACATAAGCAATAATATTCATTTTAAATAATTTTGGAATATTTAGTTCAAGAAACTGAAGCTTTTCTCTTTACTCACTGACTATTCTTACCTTGTTTCCTGATCCATTCATGCCGCTGGAATTCAGCTTCTTTCTGCAGCTTTTTATAAACTAAAAGTTAAAAAACAAGAAAGTATGAAATTGAGTGGGGTGGTATAAATGCACATGCTAGTCACTGTGCTAAGTGATTTATATTCATTATTATAAAACTCATCCATTATGACCACTCTATTCATTTTTAGTCTTCATAGATGAAGAAATCGGCTTAGGAAGGTTAAATAATTTGTTCAAGGTCATGAAGCTAGGAGATAGTAAAATAGCATTGGATATTGTAAATGTAGAGATCTGGCCAGCCTTTCCATTGCTGCTACATTTTAAATCTTGGTGGTTTCCATAGTGGCTTATGGCAACTGACATACAATATAGTTATAATGTATGATTAATTGATTTGGCATGGACTACTTTTGCATATTTTTCTTCTTAATTTAAGTAATTTAAAGTAGGTACACATCATAAGATAGTATCACAGTTTATTCCTGAGACACATATACAATCTCGGTTGTTTTGCACTCTCCTTCACTAGAGAATTTTAGTAGTAAATACTTGTTAATATATGAGATAGCTTATGTGCAGTCTTGCCTGTAGGCCAGGGATAAATTTAGTGTCCTTTTAAATTAACTTTCATTTCTATGAAATGAAACACAATGGAAAGTAGTAACTGAGACTTGTATTTCGAACATGGGAATCCAGTCAATAAACAATTCCTACTACATTCCATATGACCACTTTTGTTCCATGGAGTATTTACACTGAAGGGAGCAGCGAAGTCTTCCAGTTAATGTTCCACAGAATTCTTACCATCTCCAATGAGAACAAGAGTAGAATGGCCAGTTGCTCTTCCATCTTGAAGCTGGAAAGTATATGTTCCCTCATCATCGTCCTGTAGCTTTTCCATGAACATTTCAATTATACCAGTGTTTCGGTCGATATGCATCTTATATTTCTTCAATGTGAAAAAGAAAAAAAAAATCAATGAGGTAGATATGATGACAATAGCCTGATAAAATAAACACAAACTCTAAAGAATCATTATTTTAATTTCTTGTTAACATTTTTTTAGATGAGTAAAGATTTCAAAATCTTATATCCAGGAAAAGCAAAATGTTATATGGGATACATGACCTTGACCAGAATTAATTACTGAAAAGTCTGAAATTCAAAATTTAAATATAAACAAAGTTTTGTTATCTCAAGTCAAAATGTTATCAAAAAGTTGTCTTCAGATTCTCATTTTACCTTCCAGATTACATTAGTTTTAATTAGCAGAATAATGCAAAGCTATAGGTAGCATGAAAGAAGTGGTTGTCTCATTCATTGCTATATCTCTAGCATCTAGCACATGCATGGTATAGAGCAGGAAGTTAATAAATATCTGCTGAATTAATATGTAAATAAAAATGCTTCTAAAGCATTTGAAGTCCATATGCTCCTAATGAAATGAAATTGCCCTATTAGACTGTGCTTATTTTATCATATTGCTTAGGCAAGATTTTTTTTTTTTTCCTATGTAAAGATAAATTTTAGTTGCTGGGCATACAAGCAGAAGTTCCATAATGGATTTGAATTAATGACGTTTTCCTATAACATGTCATAGAATGAAGGCTCAGGTCTGAGATCAGCTCTGTGGTGCATTTCAGGCCCCAGAACCTTCCCTGTGGGAAGCCAGTCTCCAATGAAGGGCACATGTTTGCTTAGCTATTCCCTCCCTTACCTTGTTTCCTTTATCCTCTTCTCCTGAGAGAACTCCCTCATAAATCACTTGAAGGGGAAATTCTATCTCCTAGGAAACCTGACTCAAGACAATAATTTCCACCCAATGAAATAGTACGACTAGAACAAACTGAAAAGAAAATGAACAATTCTTCGAGTTCAGAGTGTGTGTATGCATGTGCATGCAGCAACATGCAAGCATGTGTGACACATGAAGGGGAGTGGGTCTACGCACACATGTGCACAAGTGTTCCCTTAATGGCTGTGGCAGCAGGGACTGATGCCAACAATATTTTTCTTCCTCTTTGCTGGCCAGGTGATGATTACAGTAGTTGATGAGAACATTTTGAAAATAGGAATGACATGGGCCACAGTAGACCCATCTATGACTTGTTCTGGATCTACACACAGTTACTATATGAGTTGAAAAGTTGAAAATTCATTCTCTCCGCAGTGATAAGTTCTCAAATGTTTTAAAAACATCTCAATGAAAGAAGAACAGTTGTTAATAGTGGCCACAAACCACACCTCTCCCCTGTCTTTTGGGTTTCCTGTATACACCTGTGATAGTACAGGTGAGAGCCAGGGACCGTAAAACCGAAGTTCTTCAGTTCCACCAGGCACTGGCCCAATTCCAGCTCTAGTGATGTCTGGGGAGGTCAAATGAAGCACAGATGTAACTCTATCGATAGAAACTATGTTTACATCAAAAGCAAAAAAGTAGATAATGATATACACAATCACCTATGTAAATAAGGTACAAATAGACATATACACACAGAAGTGTAGAAATGACCCAAAAGTGTACACCAATATGTACATCAAAAAGTTGTAAGAATTTTTGATTTGCTCTTTCTGTGTTTTAAAGTTTTTTACGATAAGGATATATTGCACTTTTAACCAGAAAAACAATGAAGATATTTTTTACTGCATTTTTTTCTGAAAAATGGACTAAGAGAGGCCATTTCCTCCATATGAAGAGCCAAGTCCCTGCTGGGGTTTCTGACGTATGAGTTCAGGTCAGGGTGTCGGCTCCTTTGCCTTCTCAAGGGAGCAGCTCTATTTTCATGGGTGACCATACTTCCCGATTAGCCTGGGACAGTCTTGGTTTATGACTATTGTCCTAAAAAAATTGTTGTCCCAGTTTGGATAGTATTAAACAATCAATCTATATTTTTCTCTACATGTTTTATACATGAACTTTAAATTCCCCTATTCCATGTCCAGTGATTTTTATAACAACTTATCTACATTCTAATAAGCTTCCCCAGCACATTCTGTAATGATATGTTTAGAAATCTAAAAAAATGGGAAACTTACCGGCCCTTCAAAAATTTCCTTGTCGTTAAATATGTAGTTGACTTTGGCATTACCAGATAGCTTCTCAGCTTGCATCCAAAACCGGACCTGGCCTTTCTCTAAAATTTCAACTGCCAACTCTGATTTAACTGGGACAGCTATGAAAAATAAAAAAAGTCAAAATTTATATGTGGATTTTTGATTATGTAGGGCTCAGCACACCTAACCCCCACATTGTTCAAGGGCCAATTGTATATTGATAACCAATTGTCTCGATTCAGATCTTTTTGACAAGTGAAAAAACACTCAGTGGAAATGACTATGTAGCACCGTGCTTCTTGCAAAGCCTGGAGGCACAGTGAGTGTTGTAAGGAAAGCATGCTATTGAAGGACTGAAGACCTGGGTTCTAACTCTGACGGTCACTTTGGACAAGTCAGTCACCTTTTCAGAGTCATAGATGTCTCTTGACTGTGAAGATGAAGAAGATAAACTTACCTTCAGGGGTCCCTCAGCTAATCTCTGTGACTCTACCATGGCTTTGGTTAGGTTTTTTTAGGGACAATAGCAAAGTGTGATGAAAAGCGTCTTGGACTGGCATCAGGAGAGCTGCAGCCTAGTCCAACATCGGCTACTAGCAAACTGTGCAATATTAGGCAGATTACTTCTCATATCTGGGTCTCATTTAACTAATTTATAAATTAATGGAATTGAATTGAATGTCCTAATTGACCACAATATTTTCTGGTACCGACATTTTATGATCTTAATTACTCAAGATATTTGGAAAGAAGTTAAATTTAACTTTTCCCAGCCACTTAACTCACTTTGGAGGTTCTTTAAAATGTTTTAAAAAATGAATTTTGAAAAAATTATTTTTGACTATATATATAAGATGAACTCACTTGTCATTTAAACCTTATCCGGCCCAATGGTATACCAGTTCATTTAAGTTCTCAGACCAAGCAAAATTTTTCAGAGGCAAATAAGTGAGTCATGATTAAGAAGCTATATTAAAATATACCATGGCTTGTCTCACAAAGAAAGTGAAGGAACTACACGGTATCTCTGATTTACACCTGTATCACTTAAGCTAAAATTTTAAAAGTTGGCTGACGTTTCTCAAAATAGTTTTCTAAATTTTTGTTCCCCCCTAAATTTCTTGTAACTTGAAATGTTCTCCACAAAGG
>NW_011888836.1:9126835-9174792 GCF_000151845.1 Pteropus vampyrus
GTATGAGTTCAGGTCAGGGTGTCGGCTCCTTTGCCTTCTCAAGGGAGCAGCTCTATTTTCATGGGTGACCATACTTCCCGATTAGCCTGGGACAGTCTTGGTTTATGACTATTGTCCTAAAAAAATTGTTGTCCCAGTTTGGATAGTATTAAACAATCAATCTATATTTTTCTCTACATGTTTTATACATGAACTTTAAATTCCCCTATTCCATGTCCAGTGATTTTTATAACAACTTATCTACATTCTAATAAGCTTCCCCAGCACATTCTGTAATGATATGTTTAGAAATCTAAAAAAATGGGAAACTTACCGGCCCTTCAAAAATTTCCTTGTCGTTAAATATGTAGTTGACTTTGGCATTACCAGATAGCTTCTCAGCTTGCATCCAAAACCGGACCTGGCCTTTCTCTAAAATTTCAACTGCCAACTCTGATTTAACTGGGACAGCTATGAAAAATAAAAAAAGTCAAAATTTATATGTGGATTTTTGATTATGTAGGGCTCAGCACACCTAACCCCCACATTGTTCAAGGGCCAATTGTATATTGATAACCAATTGTCTCGATTCAGATCTTTTTGACAAGTGAAAAAACACTCAGTGGAAATGACTATGTAGCACCGTGCTTCTTGCAAAGCCTGGAGGCACAGTGAGTGTTGTAAGGAAAGCATGCTATTGAAGGACTGAAGACCTGGGTTCTAACTCTGACGGTCACTTTGGACAAGTCAGTCACCTTTTCAGAGTCATAGATGTCTCTTGACTGTGAAGATGAAGAAGATAAACTTACCTTCAGGGGTCCCTCAGCTAATCTCTGTGACTCTACCATGGCTTTGGTTAGGTTTTTTTAGGGACAATAGCAAAGTGTGATGAAAAGCGTCTTGGACTGGCATCAGGAGAGCTGCAGCCTAGTCCAACATCGGCTACTAGCAAACTGTGCAATATTAGGCAGATTACTTCTCATATCTGGGTCTCATTTAACTAATTTATAAATTAATGGAATTGAATTGAATGTCCTAATTGACCACAATATTTTCTGGTACCGACATTTTATGATCTTAATTACTCAAGATATTTGGAAAGAAGTTAAATTTAACTTTTCCCAGCCACTTAACTCACTTTGGAGGTTCTTTAAAATGTTTTAAAAAATGAATTTTGAAAAAATTATTTTTGACTATATATATAAGATGAACTCACTTGTCATTTAAACCTTATCCGGCCCAATGGTATACCAGTTCATTTAAGTTCTCAGACCAAGCAAAATTTTTCAGAGGCAAATAAGTGAGTCATGATTAAGAAGCTATATTAAAATATACCATGGCTTGTCTCACAAAGAAAGTGAAGGAACTACACGGTATCTCTGATTTACACCTGTATCACTTAAGCTAAAATTTTAAAAGTTGGCTGACGTTTCTCAAAATAGTTTTCTAAATTTTTGTTCCCCCCTAAATTTCTTGTAACTTGAAATGTTCTCCACAAAGGTTCCTCCAACAGTGGTTCAGTATTAAAGGTGGTCCAGGGCATACTTTGTGGAAAAGCATGGTTGTTTCTCAAAGTTTAGTAGTCCTGCACTATCTTTAGGGGAAATCATCACCCATTGCTTTCTCTAAAGTGTTTTGAAACTTATCTCATAATTTTAGCAAATGCTACATTTTAAATTATAAGTTTCCCAAACTTGTACCAAATGCACACAAATGGTTCTTTGTGATTATCCTAAAATTACCCTTTTCAAGTTTTAAGGGATGACTTTCATTTGCAGTAATCGATATTCACTGTAAAATTCAGTTATGGTGATATTCCAATGCAGAGCTAAAAGGAGGCTCAGATATCATCTACTGAGAGGTGTTCCATGATGAACAGAAGATGGGCTCTGATGACACACCATGGTCTTAGACAGTTATCTCCTCCAGAAATGTGCTCCTCAGCTGCTAATATGGATATTATCTGCTTCACAAGGCCATCAACAGGAATGGGTATAGTACCAGAATACACTAAGACACTATGTGATAATGACCAGTGCTCAAAAGGGTTAATTTTCTTCCTCCCCTTATTTTACTGATAACAAAACTGAGCCCCAGGAAAGGTTAGTAACAAATCTGGGTAGTAGAGCTGAGACCAGGGTTATTCCCTCTATTCTGTGTTCTTTTTGGTCCCGGCTGCACACTTTGAAGAACGCTAGTGGTTTTCCAGTGTGAGCACATCTAAGTAAAGCAGGTCGTGGACAGATCCCAGGGTGGTGAGGGCGGAGGCTAAGTTTTTTCTCTACAGGATGCTCCTGTTTTCTACAAGTCTCGGTGGGGAGCGGAAAGAAGAAGCTCTTCTGGAAAAATCTGAAGACCTCATTCCAGGGAATCTAATACCTGAGTGATGTGGTTATCTAAGAGGCATGGAATGCTGGTAGAGGGGAGGGGCATGTCTTCCTGGAAGCTTCCAGCTCCCTTAACGTTCACTGTCCTCTCTGAGTAATAGGGACATTGTCTGGAGAATACCAGCGACTGGGAATCACCACAGAGGGCCTGGTGGCGAACAGCAGGTGTACACACAGATACAACCCATGTCCTGGTTAGTGTTGGCTCAGCTGTGCACACCTGGTTTAGGTACTTAACCTCTCTAGGCCTCATGTTCTTCATCTTTAAAACTAAATCACCATAGTACGAACCCTTTTAAGGTCATTGTGGATATTTAAATGATGATTCCATTTCAGCGCCCTATAAATAGCCTGGCATATAATAAGTGCTTTATAAATTCGGCTATTAATATTTTGGTACCTCTTTCTTCCTCCAGTTGCTCCAACCACACCCTACAATTACCACTTATAAAATATACTATATTGACACCTAAAGGAGACATACAAAATTGATATAATTTATATATATATGTGCTTATTGTATCTGCACACATAGAGTATATGTATACAAGTGGGATAATAACCAATGTCTAAAAATGAAGAGGTATTATGTAGGATGTTGACAATACCAAAGTATACCTCCTACCATTCCCCTCATCCCCAAAGACTTAGATCTTGAGAGAATATTAAATATATTCAAATAAGCTACCTCTATATACTGCGCTTTGCTATCAATACTGGCAAGACAGACTAGGTTGTTTTCTATTTTTAGCTTTATATATTTTATTTTATTTTTCTTCTCAGTCCTAAATTTCCTTGGGCTCTTTTCTCTGGCAGTTAATTTGCTATAAAAAATATCCTTTATTTGTAGTTCTAAGGCATATGTTTACTGGTTTTCAAAATATTTTTGAAAACAGCTTAAAATAGGAGAATTTACTGTGCCAAGGATAAAGGAACACCATACTCTTTACTACAATCTGTAAGAAATGAGATGATTTAAACCTTACAAAACCTCAAGGAAACAACTTACATGTCAACCTTTACTAAGAGGAAGTGGGCATAAATTGAGAAATTAGATATGCTGCTTTGACCCTACCATCATATCTCTGCAAATATTCATGTAGTGACCTGGCTGATCTAATAGCAGTGGGGAAAAGAAAAGTGCTAGAGCTGTAATATTTAAAATGCTGCTTCAGTGTGATAATGTAAACTCCTTTGGGTTGGATTTGATACTTGCATGTCAGAGTTTTTAACACATTCTCAAGTTCCCTGTATCTACCCAAATGTCACACCAAGTCTCTATTAAAAGGGTGTGCCTGAGTTTTCTGCTACCTTCTCTCCTAGAATCAATAGAGTGCTTATGCTTCTTCAAAATAAATTATTTCAGCGTAAATGACAGTGATATCAGGCAATTATTATCTCTGAGTCTATATGATAATTGAATTTCAAGGAGGCTCAGGCACCTCCAATTCAACAGTAACATCCCATTTTCTCTCATCTCCATTCTTTAAGCTAAATGTGAATGTTATTTGGATTAGCTATTGCCTAGACACGTTGTCAATATTTACTGCCTGACTGACTAGATTGGTGGATGCTGCTGTTTTTTTTCCATCTATCAATGTTTGAGAGTAGACAGTGCAGACATTAATGGGGCCTGCCTGTCTATTTGGGCTCTGGCTGTGTTCAACACAGTGACCCTCTCCTCCATGCCCTACTTCACAGGTCTGGGAACATAAAGGGAGAACATCCTGTGCAGTTTGCAGACAGCTCTTCTGCAAGCTCTTCTATGATCACTGCTGTTTCAATTAACATTTATATTTTTTTCTGAAGCATTCAAAGATAAACCAATACCACACTGATGATTTCTCATAGCATCTCTATATGGCAGGTGCTATTAAATATTACAACAGCCATTTCTAAAAAAAAACCCCAAGGCACAGGGAAATTGAAATGATGTGCCCAGATTCACAGAGTATTTCCAAACTATAGAACACAGGAAGTCCAGGCCAAACCTCTGCCTTCCATACAATTTAGAATATATGCATAACTGTTAAGACACCACTCATGGTATTACTTTTCCAGTTTTATGGTGAATAATCATAGAGATGAGAAATAGTTCTCCCCCAGAATTCAGAAACTCTGCATCCTACATTCACACCCATAGGAACCCTCTTGTGCTGCTTTGCTAAACAAAGTTGGTTTTGAGAATATTACAGCTGAAGCCAAGAGTCATCAACAGTCTCACGATCAGACAAGCATTCCCTGGGAATGGAAGAGAGGTCAGGTAATTGGTTTTAGAGCAGTGTTTGTTTATTGTTAAATCACAGGCTCTATTTAGTATTTTGGGAAAGCTATAGACTCTCTCCCTAGGAAAATGCACACATACGAACATACAGTTTTGCCTATAGTCTGGGGTCAGGGCACAGTTTCATGAGTTATTGAAACTCCTGTATTAGTGAAGAAGTTATATTTTAGGGATTAATGAGCAAAAAAATTCTTCATTTAAAAGAATGAGTTCATGCTACCACTTTCTATTTGTTTTTTCAAACTCTAGGACATAACATTCTGGGTAATCCACTACTTTGGCCAATAGATACCAGTGACAAGAGATCTTATCAAGCCAGTGGAACTTTCCAACTGTCAACAAACTTCTTTCTTTTCTTTTATGTGTCAATTGTGAATTTTAATCTTTTAGTGGAAAGTGCTTTATTGGAGGGTTTGTAGATAGTTCAGAGAAATTCTTTTTCTGACCAATGAATCTTTACCTTATTTTCCAGGAGTTTAAAATGGCAGGTAATGTCTATTTAGAAGTATGATTCTTCTATTAAGTGCTAACGTTAAATTGCTTAGGAAGAGATTAGTTTGCCTAAAACACATAGGAATCAATGTACCAGAAGATGTATATGTATGCACGATTCCAAACATGTAGACAAAACTTAATTACTCAGCTGTTACACCAATGTAATCTGTCCCTTCTCTATGAAACAGAGCATGAGATATAGTTCCTATGTTAGTTTCTTTGTTATGTCTTGAGAACAATGGCAAAGATAAAGGCAGCATTTCTAGAAAGTACATCTGTAGCTACCAATGTATGTTCCATTATATGTTCTCAATATCCTTTTCTCTTAATCTTGTCAGAATTGTCATCTGCCCTGTTCCAGAAGTTGCCACACAGTAGGATTGCTAAACTCTGTAAAAGATCATGGACACTTACTTGGGAACTTGTGTTCTTGGCTGAGAGCAAGTAAACGTTTCAACTCTGTAGGGAGAAAAAGAGAACAATTAATCCTTAAATTACTGAAATAATAGTCACTTGATCTTAGAGAATCATTGAAAAATCAAAGCAGCTTAGGAATAAGACATGTGAATGAATTGATTTTAAACTTACCTTCCTCATCTATCAAGTAGCTTGATGCTATTCCATCAGTGTCTGTTACATCGCAGGAGTAAATGCCCAAGTCGTCCATCCCAAGGTCTTTGAAGGTCATTTTCGTCCTTCAAAACAGAATATTTTTATAAGAAATGAGGCTATGTGGAATCTGTGGACCTGTGTCCTGCACTGCCTCTAGGTATTTGCACATGTTACTCCCATCATTTGGAGCACTTGTTCCTATCTCTCTTGCTGACCTAAAGCCTACTCATACTTGCTATTTCTGGGAAGTTTGTCCTGACCTCTTCCTGCAGGGTGATGGTGATAGAAGAGGGGAGCTGGTACAAGTCTCTCATTCCAAAGGGATGTTGCATATCAATACATATCCCAAATAAAGATATATTTAACTGATGAGCCCTTGCTAGGGAGTCTGAAAAATTTTTTCATTATACAGCAGAATCTGCTGTTGGTAATTCCAGCGTCTTTCTTATGTTATCCCCTGCAATTCTCTTTTCAAGGTTATCAAACTGTGTTGGTATTGCCTATATCATTGTCTTTAAGACAAAGGCACTATGTACCTTTAGGGATGAGATCTGTTTTGTTTACTGTTGTATCCAACATTCGGTGCCTTCTTGGCACATAATATGTGCATAATAAATATTTATAAAATGAGTAAATTAATCAGTCGATGGTCTAGTTCACTGTGTTTTCTAGCTTTGGTTGCTTATCAGTGTCTAAGACCAGCCAAATATTTAAATGTTAGTCAAGTGCACAAAGCTGGAACAAAAATTTATAGCTTGATTGTCTTTTCTTTGACCAATTTATGTTTTACTTCAAGGACTTTACAGCATAGTGACAGCAAAATGTCTCTTAATTATATTCAGCATTTCCTTGCATTCTCCAACAAAATTACTATTTCTATCTTTTATTGTTAATATATATTGGGCTTCTTTGTAGTAGAAATAATACTTAAGAATATTTTGCTTTAACGAAGACAATCCAATATGGTTGGTACTGTAAAGATCTAAAACTTGATAAGTAAGGCAAAGTAAAAAGAAAACTCAGAATCTTGGGACTCAAAGTAAGTGATAGATCATAAAATTATTCCCCTTCACTATTTCCCATTTTTCAGAAAAAGAAATCCAAGGTTCATGGAAGTTAAAAACTGCCCCAGATCACACAGCCAGCTTCTGGTAGACCTGGGGCTGGAACTCCTCTATCTTGTGCTTCCCATATAGAGTTCTTTCTACTGCTTTACTGTGTTACTCATAAGTGGTGATGAAAAAAGGCAGAACAGATTATACCTAACCCATTTAATTTACCATAAGTTTAACCAGCAAGTAGCAAGTTCTTCCTTGCTCTCTTCCCATAGGCATCTTCACCATTACTTTAAGATTTTGAAGTTTTGTAGAATAATGAGAATCATTTTTAAAGCTTACTTTTATGTTAATCAAAGCTTTTCTAACATCACAAGTGAGATAGCACTTTAAATGGAATAATGTAAAAAATACTTTATAAGAATTATTACTTTTTAAGATTTATACTGGTTTTTACTTTTTACATTACCAGATATAAAATATTGATGATTCATCCCCTTATATCAAGTATTTCAAATGGAAAGCAAAAAGCTAACTTCATACTCCCATCCTAAAAAGAAAACCAATGATTATTATTGAAATAGTCCGTACTTGTTGCCTTTGCTTTCAACTTCTAAACGTGGAGAGTCCTCAGTGGATACATAATCTTTGGACCAGGTGAACTCAGAATTTGGAGCCATCTGATCACATTCAAAGTTCAAGGAAATGATTCCATCATCATCCACATTTACAACAACCTCTTTAGTTCCTAGAAGTAAAAAAAAGGCACTGATATTTTCTGGTAAAAATCAACCAAGTAAGAATTTCTTGTTTTGAGGTCCTTTACTTTGGCCTTAAAGCAGGGCCTTGAGCTTGTGTAAGGGAAAAACCCAAGCTGCTCACTATGACTGACAATCCTGCTCTATAATTCAACTTTTATACTGTAACATGGAATTACATAAGTGTGCCATGTTTCTTAGGCAGGGCCAACATCACGGAAAGTATTATTTGGCCAGGGCTGAATAAAAATTGGTTGATGTGACTGAAGGCTCAGTTATGGGCATAGGCTGATCATAAAAAAGGGGAAAAAGTCTGTCTTAGGCGAAAGGAAAGGACCTAATTCATGACTTTGCTTTAAGAACACACATATCCAACTAGTCATCAGTAAAATATAGGTAAGAGATAAAGAAACCAAAGGGAAACTGAAGGGGAGAAAATAGAGGTGATAAGAATTGCTTATATTCACATGTTCAAATTTGTAAATCATTTAAGAATGGAGAAATATATGAAAACTTGTTCTGCTGACCAAACAACTGTAAATCAATCTAAAGATGTCCCTCTAGATTAGAACAACGGAATCCTAAAAATGACTGTTCTTGAACTGCGTGGAAATTTAAATGAAAATGAATTTCAAGAGATTCAAGTGTTTAAAGCAGATTGTGTTTAGATTTTAAAAGAAAACAATTTTGTTAATGTTTTGAGTTCTTTTATTTTGGGGCATTATAATAAATGGCACTTGCTTCTAATGTAGCAATTCAAAGAAAGTTTGTACATCATGTAAAATGTTTATATCTATACTAAAATTCAGTCTGAAAGATAAAATGCTCTTCTCCAACTGACATGCATTGAATTACCAATATAAACTTTCATATATTAGGAAAATTATATTTCATCTCAAAAAGGTACAGATTAACTTTTTTAAAAGCATGAAAATTTTCCAATAGATATTTGCCAAGGGATTAAAGTTTTTCTCTCTAGATTGTATTGTAAGAAGCCAGTATCCTGGCCTACTGTCCAATAAAACTTATCAGGGGAGAAAATTGCAAAACTTCACTCAGGGGAAGACCAAAAGAACATGAGTGCCCAAACAATGAGCAGTGACACTCACTGGAGGATTCCATAGACCATCATTTGGAATCTATTTATATTTAATTTTAGATGATCCTATTTGGTTGGTTTCTCTCAGTAGATTAAACTCTAAAAAGAGAGGGAAGTAAGAAGCTACTACTAGCAGGCACACCAAGAATAAGAAAAATGACAGCAGGGGAGAAGGCAGAAAACTAAAAAGCAGACCCAGAGACATTATTTTATAGAGGAACATATGGCTCCTCTTCCCATGAGACATTACTGTATTGTAATACTGTACAATAAATAAGGTTGATGCTTATGACTCTGAGTCAAGCAGGAAAAGGTAAATAAGGTTAAGCACACTGCATCAGAGAAGGCTGAAAAGTATATACTGTGGTGTGTAATCTATTTTATGAGAATTTTCATCAGAGTCTTAAAAGGAAAATTTAAAGTATTGATGCTTTAGCAGTAAATTCTGAGGTTAAACAGAACAATAATTTAACACAATAATTTGTGTAGGTTTCTAAAAGGCTAGATTTGGTCCCAAACCCGTGCAGGGAAAACTCTGCTTAGTTGCTGTTTCTAATGCCTCAGTTACAAAAAGAATATAGAGCTATCTCATTGAATTATTCTGGAAAATTAATTCTTGTAAAGTACTTGGAAATCTTTTGTGAAAATATGAAGTAAAACATAAGATGTTGTTTTAAAATTCCAGGCAATATGTACGTTTCTACCTTAACCTGTGAGTCATATCATTATCTTACAGCATTTTTTCTAATTTAAGAAATGTAATAATTTACACTTTTAGAAAAAAAATGTGGTTCTTTTTAAAAGTCTTAGATTAAAATGTATAATTTGATATTTAGTAATTGCCTAGAGAGACAAAAAGTAGAGATTAGATGTAATGTCAACTAGTATGTAAGAGAATTTTCCTCATCTTTGAAGCTTTTCTTGATTACTCATGTCAAATCAGTACATTGTAGATAATATCTATATTGAGAAGGAAGAGAGACATGAACATTTCTTCAGTTATACACACACAATTGTGGTTATGATGGGTATTATTGGTTGATTTACTTAAATAAAGTAAAAAAAGAATTAAAGTTATACTTAACACTTCAGTTTTAAAAATCAAATACTTATTAAGATGAGTATTTAATTAGATTTTCACTTTTCAAAAAGTTATGGATATTCTCATTTAGATGAAAGGCCATCCCACTTTTCCACAGGGTTGAGATAGAAAAGTAGACCAAAATTTGACAGGACTTAGATTTTCTCAAAACTATCTTTGAATCTGCTCAAGAACATGAAGAATTCAGTTAAGAGCACAGGAGATTAAGCCATAGAAAATGAAAGAGATTACTTTGGTCTGAAAGGATTTAAGAAGAGTTTTCCCTTGTCAGTTGCCTCAACTCTAAACAAATCCTTAATATGGACACAGAAGGATATTGTGTGGAATGGCATTTTAAGGTCCCTCCAGGCTTGCCACTACTCCTATTATGTGAATGGGTAAGGTATAGCCCAGGGGTAAAATAAACTATTGGGAGATTAATTCTATCTCACTTTTCTCTCCCCTCCAAAATCACAATAATAAAAAGATAAAATGTAAATGCTGAAATAAAATCACAGTAAACTATTCATCTTCCCATACATTTCATAATCTGAGAATTCTTTCTCATATAATTTAGTCTTTTATATCAGCATTAATAGAACAGTTTTATAAGCTTTAATCATTTGTCCTTCTCCTTGGCACATGCATGCATGAGTGTATGTGTAATGTTTAAAAAACTGGAGAGTTCTGGACAACATGGCCAAGTAGGTTCTTGCCTCCTCCCATGACCACATTCAAATTACAAATAAGTTATAGAACAATCAACCTGGAGAACCATCTGAAGACTAGCTGAATATAACTCTATAACTAAGGATATAAAGAAGAGGCCACATCTATACTGGTAGGAGGGGTGGAGATGTGAAAGGGGCTCACCCGCATGTGGCAGTTGAGCATCAGGAGGGATATTACATTTGCGGAAATCCCCTGGGAGGAATGAGAAGCCCCAGCCCTATACTGAGGTTCCCCAGCTCAGAGTTCCAGTGCCAGGAAGAGGAGTCACCACAGTATCTGGCTGTAAAAAGCAGTGGGGCTTTTTAGAATCCAGGTGAGATAGAAGGCTGCTGGAAACCCAGATGTCATCTTAAAAGGCTCATGCACAGACTCATTCACTTGGAAGCACTCACTCTGGGCTCCGGCAGAGGGACAGCAGCTCAGGAGGTATCAGAGACACATAGGAAAAAACAGAGTTATGTGGCTCTAGGACAAGGGCTGGAGGGATAGTCACCATTACCCCTGTGTTGAGCCCTCCTCCTGTGCAGTCTACATGGGGTGCTATCTTGCCTGTGTTGAGCCCACCCCCACACAGCTGATCTGAATGGGCATTAGCTTGGTGAACTCCATTCACTCCACCCTGGTGACTCTCTGGGACTTTGCCTCACTTGATTTGTGAATTTTGGGAAAATATTCATGGCAGACTAAACAGCTCCAATCAGCCCTCTTGGCAGGAGGCTCTTTCAGCAGCAATCAAAAGGCCTCAGCTCGTGAACCTCTGGAGACAATTCTGGTGGTAGGCAACAAGCCACAACTGAGCTATAGCATTTCTTGAACAAATCTTGGGAGTCTACAGGCCTGAGGTGGGCAGTGGCTGGCCTCAGTGTGATCTGAGAATTTTGCCAGTGGCCACAGGCTCAGGACTGGCACCAAATCCGAATCTGCATTAACCTGGTGAACTTTACTCATCCCACCCTGGTTACTTCCTGAGACCCTGCTTCCCCCAACTTGGGTATCACCTGAGGCCCTTTCAGCTGCTGAGTCTTATAGGCAGCCTCAGGCCTTGAGTGCCCTTGGCCTTTTATTAAGCTGTCCCAGGCCTGGTACTGATGGTAGTAAGCCCCAGTTCACAGTATGGCCTCTCCCACATGCTTCTAGGTCCACACAGGCAATGAACAACTGTGAATCGCTTTGTAGGTCCTACCAAGTAGCCCAGGCCAGTCACAGACAGTGGCTGACCTTGGCCTACATAGGAACCCCTCCCAGAACCTACACAACTGGAGGCTGACATTAGACTATAACAGAGCACTATCTGATTAGCCCCATAAGCAGCATACCCAAAGAGTGGTCTCAACAGACACATTAGCCCGCTGGGGTAAATCTCACTCCATGGGGTCAGCCACCACACAGTAGCTTGTACCCTGTGCACAAGGCCAGTTCTCATAGCCAGTAAGCCTAAGAGTCGGTTCAAACCATTGACCTGCAAACAGCAATCAAGGCTTAACTACAATAGGTAGGCACATACAGCTTACACAAGGGACACTCCTGGGGCACCCAGTGCTGGTGATCAGGGACACTGTGCCACTGGGCCACACAGGGCACCAACTATACAAGGCTATCCAGCCAAGACTTGGAGACATAGCGAATCTACTTAAACATAGAAACAAAAATAGAGAGCCAGCCAAAATGAGAAAACAAAGAAACATGTCCCAAATGAAAGAACAGGAGAAAACTCCAGAAAATAAACTAAATGAAATGGAGGCAATGAACTTACCAGATACAGAGTTCAAAACATTGGCTATAAAGATGCTCAATGAACTTAAGGGCAGAACAGATTATCTCAGTGAGAACTTCAACAAAGAGATAGTAAGCATAAAAAAGGACAGAGAAACCACAAAATAAAAAAACCCACTCAGAAATGAAGAATACAATAACTAAAATGAAGAACACACTAGAAGGAATCAATAGTAGATTAGATGAAACAGAGGACTGAATTAACGACTTAGAAAATAAAGTAGCAGAACACACCCAGCAGGAAGAGCAACAAGAAAACAAAACCCTTGCCCCCACAAAATGAGAGAAGTTTAAGGGACCTCAGAGACAACATCAAACATAACACCATTCACATCATGGGGGTAGCAGAAGGAGAAGAGAGAGAGCAAAGAATTGAAAACCTATTTGAAGAAATAATGATGGAAAATGTCCCTAACTTGGAGAAGGAAATAGACATACAAGCCCATGAAGTGCAAGAAGCCCAAACAAGATGAACCCAAACAGACCCACACCAAGAAACATCATAATTCAAATACCATAGGTTAAAGACAAAGAAAGGATCCTGCAAGAAGCAAGAAAAAAGCAGTTAGTTACCTACAAGGGAGTTCCCATAAGACTGCCTTCTCAGTAGAAATTTTGCAGGCCAGAAGGGACTGGCATGAAATAGATAAAGCAATGAAAAGCAAGGGCCTACAACTAAGATTACTCTACCTAGCAAAGTTATCGTTTAGAATAGAAGGACAGAAAAAGAGCTGCCTAGACAAGACAAAGCTATAAGAGTTCATCAAACCAGTATTACAAGAAATGTTAAAGAGACTGTTTTAATAAAAAGAAGGGGGAAAAAAGATAAAAAATATGAATAATAAAATGGCACCAACTACCTGTCTATCAACAGTTAATGTAAATGTAAATGCATTAAATGCTTCAATCAAAAGATGTAAGGTGGCTAATAAATAAGAAAACAAGACCTTTACATATGTTGCCTATAAGAGACCCACTTCAGATCAAGGCACACACAGATTGAAAGTAAAGGGATGGACAAAGATATGGAAATAATAATAAAAAAAAGCTGGGGTAGCAATACTTACGACAGACAAAATAGACTTTAAAACAAACTCTATAATAAGAAACAAAGAAGGACATTACATTATGATAAAGGGTCAATCCAACAAGAGGACAGAACGCTAGTAATCATTTATGCACCCAGCATAGGAGCACCTAAATATAGAAAGCAAATATTGACTGACATAAGGGGAGAGAGCGACAATAATACAGTTATAGTAGGAAACTTTAATACCCCATTGACACAAAATGGACAGATCTTCCAGAAAGAAAATCAACAAGTAAATAGTTGCTTTAAATGACACATTAGATGAGAAAAAAATTAATTGATATTTTTAGAGCATTTCACCGAAAGTAGCAGAATACATATTCTTCTTAAGTACATATGAAACATTTTCCAAGATAGATCACATGTTAGGACACAAAACAAGTCTCAATACATTTAAGAAGACTGAAATCATATCAAGCGTCTTCTACCACCATGATGATATGAAACTAGAAATCAATTACAAGAAAAAAACTGAAAAACACACAAACACATGAAAGCTAAATAATACACCTTGAAACAATGAATGGGTTAACAATGAGATCAAGGAAGAAATCAAAAGAAACCTTGAGACAAATGAAAATGAAAACACAATTCAAAATCTATGGGACATAGAGAAAGCAGTCCTAAGAGAGAAATTCATAGCAATATAGGCCTACCTCAAGAAAGAAGAAAAATCTCAAATACACAATTTAACCTTACACTTAAAAGAACTAGAAAAAGAACAGCAAACAAAGCCCAAAGTAGTTAGAAGAAAGTAAATAACAAAGATCAGAGTGGAAAGAAACCAAATAGAGTCTAAATGAACATTACAAAAGATCAAGAAAACCAAGAGCTGGTTCTTTAAAGATAAACAAAATTAATAAATCTTTAACCAGACTCATGAAGAAAAAAAGAAGAGCCAAATAAATAAAAACAGAAATGAAAGAGAAGTGACAATTGATTCTACAGAAATACAAAAGATTATAAGAACACACAACAAGCAATTGTATGCCAACAATTTGGACAATTTGAAAGAAATGGATACATTCCTAGAAATATACAATCTTCCAAGACTAAGTCAGAAAATCTGAACTGACTGATTACTATTAATGAAATTGAATCAGTAATCAAAAGACTTCCAACAAACAAAAGTCCTGGACTGGATGGTTTCACAGGTAAATTGTATCAAACATTAAAAGAAGAAGTAACACCTATTTTTCTAAAACTATTTCACAGAATTCAAGAGGAGGAAGGCTCCAAAGGTCATTTATGAGACTATTATTACTCTGATTCCAAAACCAGACAAAACCATTACTAAAAAAATTCTAGGATGATATCCCTGATGAACATAGATGCAAAATCCTTAACAAAATATTAGCAAACTGAATTCAGCAAGACATTGAAAAAACTACACACCATGATCAAGTGTGATTTATTCCTAGGATGCAAGGTTGGTTCAATATCTGTAAACCAATTAATGTAATACATCACATGAACGAACTGAAATATAAAAAACATGATCATATCAATAGATGCAGAAAAAGCAATTGACAAAATCCAGCATCATCCATTTATGATAAAAACTCTCAGCAAAGTGGGACTAGAGAGAACATACCTCAACATAATAAAGGCCATATATTACAAACACACAGCTAACATCATTCTCAACTGGGAAAAGCTAAAAGTGTTTTCCTTAAGATCAGGAACAAGACAAGAATGTCCACTTCAACCACTTTTATTCAACATAGTATTGGAAATATTAGCCACAGTAATCTTATAAGAAAAAGAAATAAAAGGCATCAGATTGGGAAGGAAGAAGTAAAACTGTCATTATTTGAAGATGACCCAATATTATATATAAAGAACCCTAAAGAGTCCACCAAAAAAATGTTAGAACTGATAAATAAATTTAGTCAAGTAGCAGGATATAAAATTAATATTCAGAAATCAGTTGCATTTTTATACACCAATAATGAACTATGGGAAGAGAAATTAAGAAAACAATGCCATTCACAATTGCATCAAAGAAAAAACCAAATACATAGGAATAAACTTAACCAAAGAGGTATAATCATTGAAGAAAGAAATTGAAGAAGACACAAATAAATGGAAGTATATACCATGTTCATGGATAGGAATAATTAACATCATTAAAATGGCCATACTACCCAAAGCAATCTATAGATTCAATGTAATCCCTATTGAAATACCAGTGGCATTTTTTTCACAGAACTAAAATAAATAATCCAAAAATCTATATAGAACCATAAAATATCTCAAATAGTTACAGCAATCTTGAGAAAGAAGAACAAAGTTCTTCTGATATCAAACTATATACCTGATATCAAACTATACTACAAGCCTATAATAATCAAAATAGCCTGGTACTGGCATAAAAACAGACATATAGATCAATGAACAGAATAGACAGCCCAGAAATAAATCCACACTTATATTGTCATTTAATTCATGACCAAGGAGGCAAGAATATACAATGTGGTAAAGAGAGTTCATTCAATAAATGGTGTTGGAGAAACTGAACAGATAACATGCAAAAAATTGAAACTAGATCATCTTCTTACACCATATACAAGAATAAACTCAAAATGAATTGAATACTTAAACGGAAGACCCCAAACCATAAAACTCCTAGAAGAAAACACAGGCAGCAAACTCTGACATTGATCTTAATATTTTTTTCTGATATATCCTCTTGGACAAGGGAAACAACAGAAAAAATAAACAAATGGGACTACATTACCTAAAAAGTTTTTACACAGAAAAGGAAACAATCAACAAAGTGAATACACAACCTACTGAATGGGAGAAGATATTTGACTATGATACATCTGATAAGGGGTCAATACCTAAAATTTATAAGAACTTATATAACTCAATACCAAAGAACCCCAAACGATTCAATTAAAAAATGGGCAGGCGACCCGAATAGGTATTTTTCCAAAGAGGACATATAGATGGCCAATAAATATATGAAATGTCACTAATCATCAGAGAAATGCAAATTAAACCCACAATGAGCTATTGCCCCAAACCTGTCAGAATGGCTATCATCAATAAAACAAAAAACAAGTGTTAGTGAGGATGTGAAGAAAAGGAAATCCTCATGTACTGTTGGTGGGATTGCAAATTGGTGCAGCCACTATGGAAAACAGTTCCTCAAAAAATTAAAAACAAAACTATTTTAAGACCTAGAAATTGTACTTTTGGCTATTTATTGAAGAAAACCAAAACACTAATTCGAAAAGTTATATGCACCCCTATGTTCACTGCAGTGCTATTTATAATAGCCAAGATATGAAAGCAACCTAAGTGCCTAACAACAGATGACTGGATAAAGAAGAAGTGGTACATACATATAATGAAATATTACTCAGCCATAAAAAAAAATGAAATCTTACCATTTGCAACAATACGGATGGACCTAGAGGATATTATGGTTAGTGAAATAAGTCAGACAGAGAAAGACAAATACCATATGATTTTACTTTTTTGTGGAATTTAAAGAACAAAATAAATAAACAAACAAAATGAAAACAGACTCTTACAGAGGACAAAGTGGGGATTGTCAGATGGGAAGGGGTTTGGGAGGGCTGGGTTATAAAGGAGGAAGCGATTAAGAAGTACACATTAGTAGTTATAAAATAATCACAAGGATGTAAAGTATAGCATAGGGAATATAGTCAATAATATTGTAATAACTATATATACTGCCAGGTGGGTACTAAATTAACTAGGGGGATCACTTCATAAATTATATAAATGTCTAACCACTATGCTGTATACCTAAAACTAATATAAAATGATAATGAATGTCAACTCTAATTGAAAACTCAAAGTTTTAAAAATGTAAAATAAGACTGGAGAGTGCAACAGAATAGAAACAGATAGAATTTAATTAATGTAATCAACCACAAGTAATACTGAACTCTCTATGTTTAAGAGGAAGACTCTGGTGCCTGTACCACAGCCTCCATTGACGCTTCTCTCCCAGCTCACCCTTCATGATCATAAAGTTCATTATAAGAAACCTAGGGATAAGTGTACCTGCCTTGGCTAGAAAACATAGTCACACTCACTGGCCCAAACAGGTAGTCATTCATTAGTTTTTCCATTTAATAAATGACTACTGTACACCATGGACTAGGCTTTCGGCATATAGAGAGAAAAGACAGTTTCTATCTTGAAGTAGCCACAGTCTAAGGCAGTTAACAAGCCTTATTTCACCCTAGAATTACCCAAAGAGCTAAACAAACAAAGAAACAAAAATGAAGCAATGCCCAGGCTCAGTCCTGAAGATTCTGATTTAACTGGCCTGGAATGGAGTCTGGGATACATTCGATATTTTCGGAAAGTTTTTGGCATGATTCTAATGTACAGCAATGGTTGAGAACTACTGTTCCAATGCGTTAAAGAGATCAGTTAGCAAATAAAAGTGCAGTTTTCTAAGTCAGTTGAGCTAATCTTTAATAGTCAGCCTGGCTTTCTGCTTCAGAATCCTTCAAGATTTCACCACTAGGCCACTGAGCATTCTTTTGTATTCTCAACCCTACCAGGTTCTATGACCAACCAGGTTTTAGAAACAGTTTGTTAGTAGGTTGTCATCTCAATCCCAACTCATTATTTCTTCTGGTGCTGTGTTCTTTTAGCCTGCCTTGCTTCTAGTGACCAAGTCTTAACTTCCAGTAACCCAGTCTAGTGACCAAGTCTTAACTTCCAGTAACTTCCAGCTTGGACTCTGCCTTGCGTCTGGGTTCTCTTGACCACCACCTGAAGTCTCCTGCCCACTGCTGTTCCTCTGATAAGAATACCTGCAGTATGTACTGCCAGTTATTTGTTGTCCTCCAGATCACTTGCTATACCTTTGCAGGTCTCTCTCTTGTCTCCCATCTGATCTGGATTACCTTGCCTCCACCAATACTCTAGGCCTGATGCAATCAACACAGATAATGTTTAATATCGGGTATCAAGAATAGATGTACCAACACATCTACACTAAATATTTTTCAGCTTATTCTTCTTGCAGTTTTTTTTAGTTAATGGATTTCCTGGTAGAACATGACACTGTCCATTTTCTGTATCCTCATTACCAGCATGATTAGACTTTGTGGCAGTGGCTGAGCTACATCTGCTGGCATATTTGTTGACATCAAAGGGAGACCAGAGATCCTACCAACCCTGGCAGATTAGGTTAACTTTTGCCTGGAACTTAAATTACACTTGAGGTATCTTGTTCGATGTATTTGAAGTTTGCTGTTACATGATAAGCTTTATTTTCTTTCTGAAATTTTAATAATGCATTCCAAAAGGAATCATTCTTCTGAAATAGCAATCCAAGTTTCACATTGCAGATCTTGGAATTGATAACATGTTCCCCAACCCAGTCCCAATCATTCTAACATAAAATAAATATCTGGGTAAAAGTAATATACTGGTATTTAACAAAATTAATAAATACAGACAACCTTAGGCTATATGTAAGTTTTTACAGGTACTAACCTTAATTGGAAATATTTTATGAACTTCTATCTAGCTCTCATTATATTATGTTTTAAACTCTGGTTTTTCCACTAGATAAAAATCCCAGAATACATGACAAATGTCACATTACTCTACTCCTGGTGCCCACACACCATTTGGCATGTAGTAATTGCTCAAGAAATACATGTTCCAAGAATGAATGTGCCTATTGCATATGAAACAAGTTCTGGGTTTTGGTGCCCCTTTAAAGCAAAGCATTTTGACTTTGTGCACCCCAGGGTTCTTTCCTAGGCTGTGAGCCAGTGGTTCCTGAGTGGGTTAATCTGGTGCTGTTTAGTCTATCAATGTCTGCAGCTGCTATTTGTAGTTGCATTCTAGGGCTAGAATGGCCACAAAAAAATCACTTTTGGTGTCTTATTCCAAATCAATGAAACAAAACTCTTGCCCAGGAGCTCACCAGCAGATCCTTTTCTGGTGGTAAAATTTCCATAGTGATGGCTTTGTTAATGTCGTGCTTGGCCACCTGCCATTCTAAGGCTATGAATGAGAAAATAATAAATTAAGTTTTCTTCAATCGGATTTGGATTCTATTGCTAAAAGTGTGCTTGTAATTTACCCATGACTAGATTAAGAGTTTTACTTTTATAGTAATCTAAATGTTCTTACAAAAGTAGACTTGACAGTTGGGTCCCTTTGCACGTCCCTTTGGCTGCTTATATTTCCTCACAGTTGGCTCACGAAGGGTCTGATTTTTATAGGAATATGCATGTTGGTATCTTTGTGTGTTACCTTTTACCTGGTATATATGTTCCTAGCATTTTTCTGTTTTCTCATGACCTATATGAGGTGTGGCACTCTCTCCAGACACACCCACCCCACTTTGGTATAAGAAGGTCACTTCTGTCCTCCCTAGCTCTAGAGGTTAGTTGTAAGAAGAGTTGAAAGCTGGTTATGAAGTAATAGGATGAAGGGGACAAATATTTCCTAAAAGGGTACATTTGATGTACTTTCAACATAACATGAAGTGAGAACAGAGTTTTCTATGTTTACATTCTTTTCTCAGCATAAAAATAATTATGTGTTTGCGCTTTATTTCGGTCTGAAAATAGGGATAAAGTGAAAGTGCTTGGAATAGAATGAATATAAACTTAAAATAACTGGTTAATATTTTTTATCCTCTCTCATTTCTAGTGCTTTCTTTTATATAACTTGAATAAACTGAAACAGATAACTTTGAAAAGTGATAGAGGTTAAATGACAAAATAAACTGTTATTATAGAATCATCTGAAACTATTTGCACAGTAAACTATTTACACAGTGAACATTGTAAACTTTGTTCCCATAGCAAAGGGAAAGACCATCTTCCTTTGTCCAATAATGACATCTCTTGAAACTGGGAAATGAGGGCTGCCTCAACTCTAGATCATTCCGTTAGGACTGCTGTTAGTTTAACCCAGGCGTCAGCAAACTATGATCCATGGCTAAATCTGGCCCATTAACTCTTTTTATATGGCCTGCAAATTAAGAATGGTTTTTACATTTTTAAACAGTTGAAGAAAATCAAAAGAAGATTAATATTTCAGGACGTGAAATTATTTAAAATTCAAATTTCATAATGCATATAATATCTTATATTATATATTGCATATAATTTGTACATGAGAGTTTTATTGGAACATAGCCATGCTCACTAGTTTATATATTATCTATGGCTGCTTTTGTGCCATGGCAGAGTTGAATATTGTGACAGGAACCATGTGGCCATAGAGGTGAAAATATTTACTATCTGGTCCTTCATAGAAAAAGTTTGCTGACCCCTAGTTCAACTTAATTTTAAAAATCCTACTTTTGTTTAGGGATTGTGCTTGCTAATTGCACTGTTCCAGCTTTCTCAGTGATTGGAAAAATCCTCTGTGGGACTTTATCCCATGGTATAATAAGAATAACATCCCAGGAATGTATACTTGAAACAGTCAGTCTAGAACACATAATTTGATCAGGAACTCCCCAAGTTTTAGTTATGAACCAGAATAGCCTTGGACCACTTCAAACCTGGCTCACTCCTGTCCTGAGGCTCCTGTGGTGTGGTAAATGATTCTCATGGCTTAAGGTCATACTTATCAATTATTCAAATAGCATATATTGATGATTTTGAAAACTAGAGGAAACACAGAAAGTTAGGTTTAATGTTACTATGCTATCTTACACAGATGAGATTAATTTTCACAAAAAAGCAAAAGCCCACCTGGACGAGTTTCTGCCACAACAGGCCCAGCAAGGTCCGACGGCTTGCCAACACCTGCCTGGTTTATGGCTCGAACACGGAACACATAGCTGACACCCTCCTTGAGGTTTTGCACCTGGAAGAAGGAGGTATAAAAGTAATAAGCATTCTGTGTCACTTAAACAAAAGAGCTCTTCCTCTGCAACAATGATTTATAGTTGACCCTTGAACAACATGAATTTAAACTACACAGGTCCACTTAGGCAAATCTTTTTTCAATAAATAAGTGCATTTTCTCTTCCTTATGATTTTTTCCCCTTTTTTAAAAATAATTTTTTATCTTCCAATTACAGTTGACATACAATATTAATTAGATTCAGGTGTACAATGCAGTGATTAGACACTTAAATAACTTACAAAGTGATCACCCCAATAAATCTTGTACCTGTCTGACACCATAGCAGCAGTCCCCAACCTTTTTGGCACCAGGAACCAGTGCCCCTATGAGAATCTAATGCCCGATGATCTGAAGTGGAGCAGAGGAGGTGATATTTATGCTGGGGAGCAGTTGCAAATACAGATGAAGCTTTGCTCGCTCACCCACTGCTCACCTCCTGCTGTGCGGCCTGGTTCCTAACAGGCCACAGACTGGTACTGGTCTGTGGCCCAGGGATTGGGGACCCCTGAACATATTATTACAATATTATTGACTATATCTCCTATGCTGTACTTTACATCCCCATGACTATTTTGTAACTACCGATTTGTATTTCTTAATCCCTTCCCCTTATCCCCCATGCCCCCCAAGGCCCCTCCTATCTGGAAACCATCAAAATGTGTGTTTCTGTTTTGTTTGTTCATTTATTTTACTTTTTAGATTCTACATGTAGTGAAATAATATGGCATTTGTCTTTTTCTGTCTGACATATTTTACTTAGCATAGTACTTTCTAGATCCATCCATGTTGTTGTAGATGGCAAAAATTTCATTCTTTTTTATGGCTGAGTAATATTCCATCGTATATATGTACGACTTCTTTATTCGTTCATCTATTGATGGACATTCAGGCTGTTTCAATATCTTGGCTATTTTCTTGGCTATTATAAATAATGCTGCAATGAAGATATAGATGCATATATCTTTTTGAATTAGTGTTTTGGGTTTCTTCGGGTAAATACCCATAAGTAGAATTACTGGGTTCTGCTTTGTTGCTTGTTATAGCCTTTGTTTTAAAGTCTGTTTTGTCTAAGTATTGCTACCCCAGCTTTTTTTTTTATTATTTCCATATCTTTGTCCATCCCTTTACTTTCAATCTGTGTGTGTCTTGATCTGAAGTGGGTCTCTTATAGGCAACATATGTAAGGGTCTTGTTTTCTTATTTATGAGCCATCCGACATCTTTTGACTGAAGCATTTAATGCATTTATATTTACATTAACTATTGATAGGTAGTTGGCACCATTTTATTATTCATATTTTTTATCTTTTTTCCCCCTTCTTTTTATTAAAACAGTCCCTTTAACATTTCTTGTAATACTGGTTTGGTGGTGATGAATTCCTATAGCTTTGTCTTGTTTGAGCAGCTCTTTTTCTGTCCTTTGATTCTAAATGGTAGCTTCGCTAGGTAGAGTAATCTTGGTTGTAGGCCCTTGCTTTTTATCATTTTGTCTATTTCATTCCAGTTCCTTCTGGCCTGCAAAGTTTCTACTGAGAAGGCAGCTGACAGTCTTACGGGAACTCCCTTGTAGGTAACTAACTGCTTTTTTCTTCTTTCAGGATCCTTTCTTTGTCTTTAACCTATGGCATTTGAATTATGATGTTTCTTGGTGTGGGTCTGTTTGGGTTCATCTTGTTTGGGCTTCTTGCACTTCATGGGCTTGTATGTCTATTTCCTTCTCCAAGTTAGGGACATTTTCCATCATTATTTCTTCAAATAGGTTTTCAATTCTTTGCTCTCTCTTCTCCTTCTGGTACCCTTATGATATGAATGTTGTTACACTTGATATTGTCCCAGAGACCCCTTAAACTTTCCTTATCTTTTTTTTATTCTTTTTTTCTTATTGCTATTCCAATTGTGTGTTTCCTGTTACTTTATCTTCTAAATCATGGATTCGGTCCTCTGCTTCATTTAATCTACTGTCGATTCACCTTAATGTCTTTTTTATTTTTATTATTGTATTTTTTATTTCTGACTGTTTTTTTTTTATGTTTCCTATCTCTGCCATTCTTGTCAAGACTATTGAGCATCCTTATAACCAGTGTTTTGAACTCTGCATCTGCTAGATTGCTTGTCTACATTTTTAGTTCTTTATATGAAGTTTTATTCTGTTCTTTCATTTGGGACATGTTTCTTTGTTTCCTCTATCTCCCTGTGTTTGTTTCTGTGTATTAGGTAAAGTTGCTATGTCTCCTGGTCTTGGTAGAGTGGCCTTATGTAGTAAGTGTCTTGTGGGGCCCAGTGGTGCAGTCTCCCTGGTCACCTGAGCCAGGTGCTCAAAGTGTGTCCCTTGTGTGGGTTGTGTATGCCCTCCTGTTGTAGTTGAGTCTTGATTGCTGTTGGTAAATCAGTGGGAGGGATTGACCCTCAGGCTAATTGGTTGTGAGGACTGACTGTGATTACAGTGGAGGAACTGTTGTGTAGGGGCTGACCCTACAGAGCAGGATTTGCTTTAGCAGGGCACTGGTGACTGCTGAATCTGCCTTTTGAGTGTGTCATTTGTGGATATGGTTGGATGGTGCTCTGGTGTGATCTGAAGCTAGCCACCAGGTGCGTTGGTTCTGGGGCCTCTTGAGAGCGACTCCAGTGCAGGGCAAAGTCAGTCACTGCCTATACCCTTCCCAGGGCCACTTGATATGAGCTAAAAAGTGATCTGCAGATAATTGTCACTTGTGCTGGGCTTGAAAGTTCCTGGGAGAGGCTAGGCTGTTAACTGAGGTTGGCTGCTGCTAGTGGCAGGCTTGGGGCTGCTTAGCAAATGGTACAGTGCAGGACGAGGCCAGATGCTGCTTGTTTGGGGTTTGTGAATCTTTAAGAGAATTTAGGAAAGTCTACAGCATGAGCAAAGATGGGTCCTTTGTATGGAAAAGCCACTGAAAGTGGCTTGGGTGGGCCCACAAGTTGGGTGAGGCGAGGTCTCAGGGAATCACCAGGGTGAGGCAAACAGTGTTAGCTAGCTTGATGGAGAGTCAGATATGGCACCCTCTTATGTCTGCATGCTGAATGAGGGGAAGGCTCAAGAAAGGAACATTTCTTTATCTGAGACAAAGCTGCCCCTACAGCCCTCACCCTGAAGCCAGAAAATTCAGTTCCTCCCTGAATGTCCCTGGTGCCTTTTGAGCTGCTGCCCCAGTTTTGGAGTTCAGAGCAAGTGAGCCTGTCAGTAAGTCCATGTATGGGCCCTTTAAGAAGAATATCTGGGACTCTAGCAGCTCTTTGTCTTAACTCAGCCACAATCTGCTGGTTTTCACAGACAGAAGTTATGGGGACTTCTCTTCCCAGTACTGGAACCCTGGACTGGAGAGCCTGCTGTGGGTCTTAGACCCTTTCTCCTTGGCCAAAATATCCCTCCCAATTTTTAACCAACACAAGTGGGTATAGGTATAGCCTGTTCTGCATCTCTGCCCCTCCTACCAGTCTTGATGTGGCTTATTCTGTATATGCTTCATTATAGGACTTCTGTTCAGCTAGACTTCAGGTGATTCTTAACGATGGTTGTCCTGTAGTTTAGTTGTAATTTTGATGTGGTCATGGGGGGACGCGAGCACAGCATTTACCTACTCTTTCCTTATGATTTTCTTAATAACATTTTTTCTCTAGCTTGCTTTAGCATAGAATATAGTATATAATACACATAACATACAAATTAATGCTAATCAACTGTTTATGTTATTGGTAAAGCCTCCGATCAACAGTAGGCTATTAGTAGTTAAGTTTTAGGGAGTCAAAAGTTATACAAGGAATTTTGACTGCATATATGTGGGGAGGTGCCCCTAACCAAGTTGTTCAAGAGTCAGCTCCATATAGCACAAAAGGTATAGGCCTTGAGTTCTAGACCTGATTCAGTCAAAGACTAAGCATGTGGCTTTAGCTTTAGACTTTCTTCTCTCTAGGTCATCTGTAAGTTACTAGGTGTTTCTCAGATCTTCTGCAACTCTTTTTTAGATTTAATGGCTGGCAGCATCAGAAACAAGAGACCAATTCAGGTATGCATTAAAGGACTTAGTCATCTCATTCTTTAATTAAAAAGAAAATAAAAAGTGCTCACAAGAGCATTTTTATTGCCCCCCCTTTTTTCTGATTGTTTTGAGACATTCCATGAATAATTTCAGATAAAATTCCTGGCAAGAGAGGGGAATTACAAGCATGGACCATGGACACTTTCCATTTGTTTAAAAGCATGTTAAAATACTAGAACTAAAACAAACAAAAATTGTCCTTGTAAATTTAATATAGACAAGCAATTGACATGATTGTGAATTTTAGTAATTTGTGAAAAATCAAAATGGATAAAAATTCTAAATCCCTACATTTTCAATAATCAAAGAGATGGTTGCTGAGAATCTATTACATATATGCTACTGAGCTAGAGTTTTAAGAGTTGAAGGGTTGTAAAAAACATTTAAGATATGTTTTTATATGACAATCCCACTTCATAATTTTTTGTGACTTTCTTTGGGTTCATCATAGTCTCATTACTATTATAAAAACTATTAATGTTTTGCCAGTTATCTTTTTCTTTTTAAAATATGACATTTAAAAGCTATATTGTATTTAAAGAAGGAATTTTTTACACACAGAAGGTGCAATTTTTTTCCCATATGTTGTGAAGGACAACAATATCCAAAATGTGATTTAAATCAAACAAAGCTAGAATATATTTATTCAACTAAGCAAGGTGTTTGTGACCATACATTTAAATAAGCTATGTATTAAATTGTTAGGTTTTTAATCTAATTACTTAACTGCATTGTGTTTATAACAATGGAGTGTCACTTTATGCAGTTATAGCTTTCACTGGATTTAATGAATTTTTGAAATTAATTTTAATCTGTAAAGGAATTGAGTTTAAGCACAGGCTAACTACACAGAATTTGATGTATTTAAATTCTATGTTTAGAAATGATGTCAAGCAACTGTGGATTATAGAAAGGAACAGAAACATTTCCTGTTGTGACAAAAATAGACCAGTTTCCTGGTATCTGCCACATCTGCACATGCCACCTAGGTAATATGTGGCTGTGAGTCAGATTTCTGCATTATGACACAGGAACTAAATCCATATCCTAGTGTTTGGTCTCTGGGGTGACAGAAACATCCCTCTACTCTTCCATTGCCACAGAGAAAATGACTGCTGGCCATAAAGCATTAGAAATGCCTAATCTATGCACATTGATTTTCCTTTTCTTGGATTTTCCCCCCTTTCCTATAATTTCTGAAGGAACAGCATTCCCTTTGATGTAGGGAAGAGGCACAAGAACTAAATGTTAAATCAAACTATATTCAGAGCTTGCAATGTGCTATCAGACCAAGGGAAACCTACAGCACAAAGAAATATTCCTACTGGGATTACTAACAAACCAGTTACCCATAATGTGAAGAGAAAACAGAATCTTTAAGTCAGACCCTACATTCATTCCCTATGGCCAAAAACAATGGGAACCTATAGATCAAAGGCTGGGGATTGCCAGCAGGCTTTCTCCCTATATACCCTTCTCTTTCACACTGTATACCCATACCATCAAAAGAAAATAAGTAAACAATCCTTAAAATGTAATTCATAGAAACTAAGAATGATATATAAACTGAATTCCACAAACGCTCGGGGTCTTGCCTTGTTTTTGTCTTCTCTTTGACCTTGGTTTTCGTCTTCGCCTGTCTTTCTGTCTGTCTTTTTTCTCCTGGTCTTTTTTGTCTGTCTCTCTATCCCTCTCAGCTCTCTCATTCTCTGTCTTTGGGAGGAGAACATGTCTCTGTCTGTGGAGTCTTATTCCTTCTCTAATAAACTTCTTTGTCTCTAACTCTGATATGTGCTTGATTTCTTTCCTGCACTCAGTTAAGCACTCACCCTCTCTAGGTGTGGGATTTGAATTTCCACTTGGGGGGATTCGCCCTGTCCTGCATCACCTTGCCTTCTCCATTCATTTCCCCCACATTTCCAATGTTCACTACCTTCTCATCATATTGTCTCACCAGGCTATAATTACCAATAAAAAAGAAAAACAGTAAGCTCTGTTAGGTTAAATCCTTTTGGTTGAAAGTAAAACATCTTTAACTCTCTCTGGGGACCCCTGAATTGAATGTGGGTGCTTCCAGTAGAAACCATATGTTTTGGCTGTAATCGTGCTTAAAGTTCTCTCATTCATGGAGCTATATCTTCTATCCTCACTTAAGTTTACCAGACTAAACTTTTAACATGTATGTTTTTTTCTCCATCTGAGGTTTGAAATTTTTCTGAATATAATACATCTGGAAGAGTAAATGTACATCAAAACGGGTATAGGAATTACAGGACATCTTCACTTTTTTTCTTTATGCCTTTATTGTTTGACTTTTTCATCATGAGCGTGTGTCAGTTTTCTAATCAGAAAAATCAAAATTCTATTTTCACTTTTAAAAATGTGGCCAAACTCTTATGATTATTTCCTTACAGAAAGTTCATTTTTAGTTTGTGAGGCTTATGCAACCTCAATCTCTTTCACTCTCTCACTCTCTCTCTCCTCCTTGTCCCCCCGCAAATTTGCCTTTCTTGTTTTTCTTTTTTTTAAATGAGTGACATTAACCATTTTTTATGTGTTTTAACTCTATTATGTTTTTTTCCTGCCCTTTTTTTCCTGGCCTCTTGGTCTCCTTTGTTTGGCTTATCACTCTTGTATTGCTTTATCCCAGTCAGGTCCAATCTCAGGCTCTTGGGACACTATGCTGTGGTAGACTGAGGATTTAGAAATTGTCCTTGCCGTAAACAGTCACCACCACCATCCAGGATGTGTCTGATCTTTACACTGGCCTTTGGGGATCTTTACATCTAGAAGCTTCCTGATAAATCTGGACAAACAGCATCCTAGGCTCCAGGTCTTCCTTGACCTCTTCTTGTCCCCATTAAATGTGACCTTCCTTATCTCCTCAGGGTTTTTTTTAAGAGATAGAGGGTTCATTTGCATGTGCTAAATTGAGTTAATGGAATGTTGAGCGTAATGGCTTAAGGGGCATTTCTCCTGAAGGATATATTTACATTTTTTATGGGGACTATAAATGCCTTAACTCCATAGAGTGGCTGACAGATGGTATGGACTTTAGTCCATACATAGTGGCAAGTTGATGGGAGAGATCTTTCAGACCAGTTACACTCTGAATATCTTCCAACGCAACCCTCTAGGCAACGGCCTACTCTGCCAACAGCATTCAGTGTGCAGCTTTCTGTATGACTGTGGTGAAGCCACACTTCACTCTAAAGAACTAGAATCATACTCTCCCAGTTTCTGAGGCCCTACTGTGGATTCAGGGTCTCTAGATACTGCTGACAATAAAGAAAAATATTCTTTTGATATTTCCCTTTGGTATTAGTGAGAGATTCAGTGGCTTTAGCAAAACAGTCTTTGGTAGGTAGAGTTAGGAATTGGTTCAATTAGAACACTCTAGAGGAATCTGGAAGGCAAAGACATATATAAGCGTGAGAATAAGGTCAAGAGTTGAGTGAACCCTTTCCACTAGTCTCTGTGAGCTCACGTGAATAGAATTGTGAGGGCACAAGTGAAGTGAGACAGAGCATCACTCAAAAGGATCAGCAGTTAAAGGTTTACTGGTGTGAACTCTAAAAATAACATCCAAATATCAAAAACCACCCTCAAAAAAATTAGAGGTAGGAATGAGAAAGTCACCTTTGGGGGATGGTAAGTAAAAATGTCTTAAGACTGTAACAAAAATGTGAACTAGGTAAGTGAAGGAAAGGAAGGAAAGAAGAGAAAGGAGAAAATTTGTGGATATTTTCCAAAGCTAGGCTAAATGATTCAAGTTAAATATAATCAAATTGTTTTAAGCATCAGAAACTTCCCCAAATCCCGATCACTACCAAATAGAATCTTACCAGAAGCCCAGTGTATGACACTGACTAAAGCAGAGATGTTTGGTTTTACCTTGTTAACTTTAAAGTTAATATCATTAGAAGAGCCCCTTTTCTCTAAAAAAAAAAAAAGATTTTTCAAACTATGAACATCCTCTTACCTTCAGGTATTTGTTTTTAATAGCCACCTCATTGAGTCCTCGCCATTGATCATCTTTGGCTCTGGCCTCCTTCATGTCCACAAAGTAACCAGTGACTGGAGTGCGTCCAGAGTGGATCGGAGGCTTCCACTGCAGAACCAGGGAGGTTTTCCTGACTTCACTATACTTGAGACTTTGTGGTGGTCCTGAGAAAGAGAGAGACCAATGCGTAAAATTCATAATGTAGATAAGAACATTTAAATATGCGTAAATCTAGAACCACATTTAGGGTCTTACAGCTGAATCTGATGTTGGTGTTCTTTTTTTAAAAAAAAAATCTATCATTTTCATGGAAATAGGTATTTTGTGGTTATTTCACATCAAGTATCCTCAACGGGTCTACATTAACATATTAAGACAATATGGGCAGCAGGTGGGGAAGGCCAGTTCAAGACGCCCATCAGAGAGGCTGGATGAAAACTTCCCTTCAGGCTGTCCTCAGGCCTGCATTCCTCACCTTTTATCAGAAAAGTTTAATTTTGTTGCAGATTCAGTTTGATTATTTTTAGATGATAATCTGAAATTCTGCCAAATCTCAAATTAGCATGAAGGAAGCAATTCTATTTGATGGCATGTGAATATAGATAGTAATATTTCTTATAAAGGAAAAAGGAGTGTATTATAAAATAGCTTCCCACAGGAGGGAATTTTTTTCCCATAAAGCAAATATCTCATATAGGGGTAAAAAGAAACTACAGTTGTTGTTTACAAAGAACTTTCAGCAAATAAATACAATCAATCCTGTGGGCTCTGAATCTGCGTTAAACACTGCCAGGTACTTTACATTCATTTTTCTCATTCATTCTTAAGACAATTAACAGAAAGCTCAGAGAAGCCAAGTAACTCGATCAAGCTGTTCAAGAAGAAAGCTAGTATGTTCTCCCTGTTTATGTGTTCTTTGCACTCTTGGGAGAATCCAAACTACTAAAGTGATTTATCTTTGCATGACTACCAGCTGTTATGCAAGTGATATATTTACTTTTTCTTCCCTGTTTTGTTTTTTTGTTTTTTTTTTTAAATAACAACTGATGCCTAACCAACCAATCAATCGGGCCATTGACTCACAGTGGCCCAAAAGCCAATTACAAGCACAGACTCTATCATGCTACACCAGCATTTTTCAATTGATAGCTCAATATTTATTGGGCCCTTTACTTCAGCTTAAGAGTCACAAATATGCATCATCCAAATACCAATGACCTTATACTGATGTGGCATGTTCTGTTTTGAAAAGGGATTTTATGACCATTTGCTCGTGTCATCCTCAGAACTCAGGCATCCAGACAGGTAGCACCACCCTGCTTTATCAAGAAGCAATCTTGTTCTGCTTGCTGGTACCTCTTGTCTAGGAATAAGACCTAGTTTCCAAACCTAATGGGTTTGGACTTACTACGTGTGTGACCTTCTGGGTATCATTTAACCTGAGTGCCAGTTTTTTCATCTGTAAAATAAGGAATGACAAGACATTCTTAATGCTCTTGCCTATAAGAGCTTTCTTAAGTTATGGCTTGCCCAACACTGCTTAGTAAGTCAAGGGTGGATCTGAGAAATGAGAGGTCATGGGGTGGAGGATGCCCCATTCATTTCTCCTCTGAGTGAAGAGCACTCATCCTGTAACCTCTTTTACAAACTATATCTTTCTTTTTTTAAATTTTAATAATACATTTTATTTAACCCAGTATGTCCACAATATTAACAGTTTAACATATAATCAATATAAAATATTAATGGGATGTTTTATGTACTTTTTCTTATGTTAAGTCTTTGTAATTCAGTGTGCAGTTTTCATGTACAGCACATTTTAATTTGGACCAGCCACATATCAAGTACTCAATAGACACATGTGACTAATGGCTACCATATTGGACAGTGCAGCTATAGAAACTTCCTCTGAGCTGTCCCAGAGCAAGTAAGACACATCTACAACAACGTGTCTTAGAAGGAAACTACCTCTATGAAAAAAAATTTTTTTAACTCTTTTTTAGAGAGAGGAAAGTGTGTTGGATACGTTTAGGCGGACAGACATTGCAAAAGGTTCATGTTCTTTTTCAACTATACCTTTGTATCAAAACATTTCCCACAGGCCTGCTCGGAATTTCTTAGTGTCTAGTCACTCACATTCTAACTTTATTCAGGAATTGCAAGGAATTAAAAACAGATATGTTTTTGTGTAGGTGACAGAAAGAATTTAAAATATATCAACTGGTCTCAAGGATGTGTAAAGAAAAGCAGCATGTATGCCTCTTGTATTTACTGCGGTTGAGAAAGCACTTGAATTTCTCTAGGATTTCTCTTGTAATTTTTTATATACACTTGATAAAGAGGTGATACAGATAGACACGTGCTAAGTAAAGAAAAAATGATGGTTCTCCAGGGGCACTAAGGTTTCAAAGAGAGGGCAGTGCTGGGACCAACCAGGATGCCCAGTGTGGCTTGGTGTTTTAATATGGTTGATGCTGATGCCATACCAGTTGTTATACATGTTGAATACCAAACCCAGGTGAGAAAACTTAGTCATTCTGTGGCACTAAAGTATTTGGATCTCTGAAGTTAGTACAATTGGAAACAAAAGAAAACCATCCACAAAGTACATTAATGTTGTGACTTTGAATCTTAATGGTTTAGTAAATTTGTTCATATTCAATTTTTAAATTTGTTCAGTGTTATAGCTGTAAAAGAATTAAAAGCGTAGGTAAATGTGTCTGTCTTTTCCTTATTTTCTTTTCTGCCCAGCCAACCACCCCCTATGACACCCTCCAAAGGAGAATATTTCCAGTCAGTTCTAGGATCTTTGTTGTGATGTAGAGTTAGGAAAAAGCATATATATATATATATATATATGACTAGAGAGGTAGAAAATGCTTGAGAACTAAGGAGTGCAGGAAGAAGTTTTTGAGAAATTTTGCTGAGAGATATGAATCGGATGTCCTTTAACAGCCTTTAAGAAGCACAAGCAAAAACTGAAATTCTTTTTAATTGTGTGCTTCTGTCAATCGTACTCCATGCAGAGGTTGAGCTCTGGGGGCTCCAGGATTTATTTGGAATGTAAGTATAAGAAATTTATACCAGTTTTATATTGGTATCTATTACTTAGCAATATTGTAAACATATTTTATGTAAACATGAGGGGCCAAGAAAATTCATTTCCCTTAGAAGTTGTCTATATAGCTTTTAAATTCAGTTCCAAATTGTAGGTTCTGTTTGAAGAAACTCTGAGCCTCAGTGCTGAGACATGGTTTTCATGGTTTACCTGGAACAGCAATGGTCCACTCTTCACATTTAAAGCACTCGCTTACTGCTGAGGGTGCTCCCAACCCAGCGATATTCATGGCTGCCACTTGGAACTGATACACTGTATTTTCCTTCAAGTTGCTAATCTGCAACATGGACAATATTACAGAGAATGAATGTTTCAGGTTTGTTTTTTCTAATTGTTCAACAATTTATTTATTTACCTCCTGTGTTGGACACACTCTAGGGTGATCCTCAATGAGTCATACCTGTTTGTAATCTCCTTTCCTTGAGTGTCGGTGAAACATGTGACTTCTTTCTAGTCAACGGAACATGGCAAGGGTATTGGAATATCAGCCCTATAGTTGTGTTATATCATATGGCAAAGGGGGAGGGATGTTTCAGATGTAATTAATGTCCCTAATCAGTTAATTTTGAGTTAATCGAAAGGGAGATAGATTATCCTGGGTGGGCATGACTGTGACATTGTGTTTTATAATAAGAAATATGTATTTGGTCTTCTCTCCATTCCTGGCACAGAGCTCCTAAAAACCTTGGAATTTACTAAGTGATGAGAATGATAAAGGTGTCTTTCATTATATTAATGAAGGGACTTATAGGTATGCCCTAAGTAATCTAAGTATGGGGGCTGGTTACAGGGGAACCAATCATGCGATTAGAGAGTTGGAACTTTGGGCCTCACCACTAGGACCTCTGGAGAGAGAAGAGAGGCTAGAGATTGAATTCAATCACCAAAGGCCAAAGATGTAATCAATCATGCCTATGTAATGAAGTCTCCATAAAAACTAAGAAGCAACTGGGTTTGGAGAGTTTCCAGTTTGGGGAACACATAGAGGTACTGGGAGAGTGATACTCGGAGAAGGCGTGGGAGCTCTGGGCCCTTCCCACGTACCTTGCCCTCTGTATCTTTCACCTAGCTGTTCCTGAGTTATATCCTTTTATAATAAACTGGTAATCTAGTAAGTAAAATGTTTCCCTGAGTTCTGAGTTGCTCTAGAAAATTAGTTGAACCCAAGGAGAAGGTTATGGGAACCTCTGATTTATAGCCAGTTGGTCAGATCAGAAGCTCAGGTGACAACGTGGACTTGGCACTGGCATCTCAAGTTGAGGGGAAGGCACTCTTGTGGGACTGAGCCCTTAACCTGTGGGATCTGATTTTATCTCTGGGTAGTGTCAGAATTGAGTTAAATTGTGAGACACCCAACTGCTGTTGAGAAATGTCGTGCATGACAGTGTAAGAGTAAAGGAGAAACACACAGGAGAAAGAGTGAGTTTTTCCAAAGGACTGACTTAATCAGATAGGAACTCTTAAAATGAGGTATAGGCCCTTCCTGAAGAGAAACACTGTTCTAAGGGCCTTGAAGAAGCAAACGCCATTTTGCAAACTGCTTATCCACTCACATTTGGAGAAGGGCAGCCTCAGACCTACAGCTACAAGGAACTCAATTCTGCCAACAACCTGAATGAGCTTGGAAGAGGAACTCAAGCCCCAGGTGAGAATGTAGCCCAACTGACACATAGATTTCAGCCTTGTGAGACCCTGAGCAGAGGACCCAGCTAAGCTATGCCAAACTCCTGACTCATGGAAACTGATATAACAAACATGAATTGTTTTAAGCCATGAGGTTTATGGTAATTTACTATATAGCAATAGAAAAGTAATGCAAGTACTGATAAAAGTTAAATGAATTCTAGGCTAGGAATCAAAATATTCAAATCTTTGTAATGTTTCTGCTCTTCACTGGGTGACTTAATATTTTCTATATCCCTCAGTAGGAATTGTGTTGTTGTGAGGGTAAATATATATACTAAAATTATGAATGTGAAAACATTTGCAAAATAGAAATGATGAAATATATTAGTGTGAAAAAATCTATGTGCTATAAACAATCATTTGAACATTAAAAATGCTTAATAAATGGAGGTACTGATGGAAACAGCTGAGTTAGCAAAGCTGACCTATTGTATGAATTAAGTCAAGACAAATATATATCCATGCTCCATTCTATATCTGATCTGATTATGAAGTCATAAGTTCATTCACGAAAGGGCTTATCTGCCAGTTATTTAGGGTATAAGTAGAACATAATGGCTATGTGTTATAATAGCAGAATGTTATAAACATCCTTTTTGATTAAACACACACATGCACATTCCCTTTAAGAAGAAAAACTCTTTTTAATTATGGGGAAACCATGATGTAGAGAACTTGGATCTAAAAGTACTTTATTTAGGATTCAGGGTTGCACTGGGGTCCTATTAGTGTGACCAATCATTCCAGTTTTCCTGGGAGTACAGGGTTTCCAAGGACACAAGACTTTTTGTACTAAAACTAGGAGAGTCCCGTGCAAACTGAGAGGTTGGTACAATGATGTACAAACTCAGTATGTCAGAATTTAGTTACATTTCTCTGTTCTAGCAACAACAAAATAATATAAAAATATACTATTTAAAATAACACTGAAAATATGTAGAATCTATAAATAAATAACAAATAATGAACAAGGCTTTGTAGAAAATTATAAACCTTTTTTGAGACTTTAAAGAAGATCAAAATAAATGGAAATATCATATTCATGAATTAAAAGACTCCATATTTTAAAGATGTCAATTATTCCTTAGTTTATTTATAAATTCAATGCAATCCCAATCAGAATTCTAACATATTTTCATTTTTAATCTTGTTTATTGTTGTGTTTTTTTTCTTGTCCTGTTTTTTTGAAGAATTTGGTAACCTAATTCCACAATTTATATCAAAGTACAGAAGGCTATTAGCCCTAGAAGAGGAAAAATAAGCTGATAAATAAAAATAAAAAAAAAAACTTAATCTACCAGTTATCAAAAGTACAATAAAGCTATAATAATTAAATGAGTGTGATACTGGCCCAGTGGTAGACAAATAGACCAGTGGAACTGAAGAGAGAGCAGAACAGAGTAGAACAAAATGGAGAAACAGACACATGTGTAGAAGGAAACGATATATGATACAGATAGCCTAGCAGAATAGTAGAAAAGGACAAACTTTTCAATAGATGATGCTGAGACAACTGGATATCCATAGGAGGGGAAATGAATTTTGACCCTTACTTCACATCGTACACATTTACAGGTGAATAAATGACTTAAATGGCAAACTGTAAAGCTTTTAGAATATAATCTAGTGCAACATCTCCATGACCCTGGCATAGAAAAGGCATCTTTTTTTAAAATAAAAATATTATTATTGTCAGGCTGTAAGGACTTTTGAGACCATCTTACAAAGGAAAAAGATGATACCCTGAGGTTAACTGACTGGCCCCAGGTCACACAGCTGGGACTATGGCTTTCAGGATCCCTGAACTAAAATATATTTCTTTAGAGAGAAAAAAAAAAAACTATGCAGAAATCACTAATGACAAAGCAAATGTTGGTGAATATAACTACAATAAATTTGACATTAAAATTAGTGTAGTTCACCATAAGGAGATGAAAAGACTAGCCACTGAGTGGGAGAAGATATATGCAACTTACATAGCCATCAAGAATTTATACTTAAAATATATAAAGAACTTCACAAGTCAATAAGAAAACCTTAGAAAAATGAGTACAAACTTTGAACAGGCATGTTATAAAGGATTCCCAAATGGACTATATGCAGAGGAAAAGATGTTCAGACTCATTTGACACTCGGATTGTCAAAACTGAAAATGTGTGAATATATCAAGTGTTGGAAGGATGTAAAACAATGGAAATTCTCATACTCTTTAGAAAAACAGCAGAGAATTTATCTAGTATATTTAAAGAGAAAAAAGGCTCTTTGGCCCAGCAATTCTTTTAGGTAATAACTTAGAGAAGCTAGTGCACACATGTGCTAGCAGACATGTACAGGCACACCTCGGAAATATTTTGAGTTCTGTTTCAGACCACAGCAATAAAGCAAGTATCACAATAAAGTGAGTTGTAATCTTTTTTGCTGGTAGAAGATCTTGCCTTCAATTTGTAAAAAAACCCAACATCTGTGAAGCGCAATAAAGTAGAGCGCAATAAACCGAGGTATCATAGCTGCATTATTTTATATAGATAAAGTGCAAAAATGCCCAAATATAAGTTAATAATTGAATGGACAAGTACATTGTGAGATGATCATATAATAGAATACCATACAGTATTGAAGTCATAGCTACGTGTACCAACATGGAAAAATCTTTTTAAAAAGTTGTGTTTTATGTATTCTCAGCATGTATGCGATATTTCATAAATTCTAAATGTTCAGTTAAAAAAGTGTGGCATTGAGTTGGGGAAAGTGCCGTTCACTAGGCCTTGACCTGCTCTCTTTCTTATGGCATGGGGTCCTGTGAGTGTTGGGCAGTGGTGACCTGGGTCTAGCTTATGATGCTCTAAAGAGAGGTGCCATCGGCTGTGGCAACTGTGAAACCTGTCAGGTGCTCAGAAGTGAGCCAAGATGTGGAGGCCCATGTGTAGAAGGGAAACTGTGGGTAGACCCATGTGATGTGCCCCTTTGTAGCCATCAGAGCCACTATAACAGGGAACATTTCACAGGTGGCAAGCTCAGTCTGGCCATGAGACCTTAGTCCCTTTATTCTTTGTGATTTGGATGCCGAAAGTTAAAAATCCAGAGTCATTTGGATTCTGGGACTCTTGAAGCTAGTGGCGTATTTGGTACAGATATTTTATAAGTTAATTTTTGTAAGAAACACTATTTTTCACAATAAAAATAAATTTCATACTAAATAATCTAAGAAATTATTTTTATATGTATGAATCAGAAAATATACATCCTGTCTGGTCAGCCAAACTACTTCTATTTATTTTTGTATATTTTTTTTTACAAAAGTCATGTCATTGCAGGAAATGGACATTGGAGAAATGACATGAATTATTCACAAGGTGCTGGGCATGTGCATGTGAGCATGCCATCATATGTATGACACTCCACACTACAGAAGGTCACGTGCTTACCTTATATGCCTCATCACTGACGGCTTTGATGTTTGCTTCTCTCCATCTTCCCGGTACCCCATCAATTACCTCCCGATAGTTCACATAATAGCCAGTAATTTCAGCACCTCCACTCTTATCTGGCTGCTTCCATCCAAGAACCATTGAGTCACGAAAACTTTCAAGACAAGTGATATCATAGGGTGGAGATGGTGCCGCTGTTGCAATATGAATAGCTCATGAGTAGACAGAAATGCAACTATCGTTCTACGTACATTGCACTTGTTTCACTGGTGCATGCATGAGGGCCCTCGGTCTTGCAGCATAAAACGGAAACGTGACACTGATCAGTATACTTGGCATCTGATTTGGTGTATGAGAAAAAAATTGACACACAGCAAAAAGTGCACTGCAATTATTATTCCAAAGATAAAAAGAACCTGCCTCTCACTTTCAGGGAGGAATAAGTTTTGAAATACTAACAGTGAAATGGTGCAATATCCTGCAAAATGATTCTGTTTCCCATAAAAAAAGAAATATTTCCCCAAAATATATGTATTTTTTTCTTTATGTCATTTTGTTTCTATTTGCTCCTTGAGGAAAATGGAATATGTATATCAGTTTCTGCTTCAATTAGTTTACTGAGAATTTTCATACATTTCCAAATAGCATTTTACCATTCAGGCATATGTGTCCTTGTGAGACCTTATAAACTATACAGTTTTTGTCCACACACAGGAAAAATCTTATTCTAAAGTTCAGCTAAATGCCACCTTAAAAATTAAAAAACAACAACAACAACAACAATCACAGTCTGTGATTTTTAGAATATAATACTTTTAATCACATTATTTTTAATGTGATGTTGGAATATTATTCATATAGCACAAAATACTACGTAGTTGTCACCATGTTTATTAGCGTTAGCTGGAAAAATATTTAGAGGATGTTTTAAAAGTTTTCCTTCATTTACATGGCTTTTCTTATCAACCTTTTACTCAGCTACTGAAATTACAGTTTTCAGTAACAGATGAGAGGGTGGGCTGGTGGGGAGAAATCTATCTAGATATGCGATAACATTAAAAAGAATTTTCTGAATATTTATTTGGATTACCAAAGATAAAAGAACCATCTCATTTTTTATTTAAAAGGATTCTCAGAATATTTTAAAAATCAAATATATTTGTTTCTCTCTCCCCACTCCATCAACCTCCTTCATTCTTTACATTCAAAAAACACATTCTCTCTCTCTCTCTCTCTCTCTCTCTCTCTCTCTCTCTCTGTCTGTCTCTTTCTTTCTCCCCATTTCAGAGCAATGTTGGATATGAATATCCCATCTCATACTAGTTGAAAGGATAAATGAAGGTGTCAAAAAAAATAGAGACAGTGACAGAGTTGGGGGCAGATAAGAGCCATGTTTTAATTTACCGGTATATGCTTATCATTTCATTTTTACTTGTTAAGAATAACATTGTTTCCTAGAATATATAAGACACAAGTACCAAATCTCCTAATCAGAAAATTCTTTAAGACTACTAAGAAGTAGTCTTAAATAAATCAGTTCTGGGAATGTGGATCATATATCATAGAATATAGCTATTTGTGATTATAATACTCTGTTAAACTTTTCATGGCAACTCAAAGGATAATGTTACTTATATTTATTCGAATTAAATGTGAAGGGTAATTTGAAAACCTGAAGATGAACAACAGAAGCTAATAACTATGATCCTGATAAAATGTCTTTGTGAAATATTTTTCCTGTACACATACTGAATATGAATATTCCAAAGGATCTCGCATAGACTATGAAAATCAAAACCCTTCCTGCTTCCATCTCTAAAAACTTTAGCAAAATGAGACCAATGGTGTGTCTGCCTGAGAAAACAAAAAGAACTCTATAACCAAATTACTTTAAATATGCTATTGTCATTAAGCACAGTGAATTATGTATAAAAGACAAACCTATATAAAATTACTTTTACAACTCATTAGACAAAATTATTGCAAATAAATAGCTGAAAACACATAAAATTAAGAATAAACATTGATGAAAGTGAACACAGATGGAAGAATGTGATCTAGACAATGAGAGGTGAAGACACTGATGGAGACAGATGGAACGGTTTTACTCTTTCGACTCTCACCTAGATCCTTCTTCTTTTTCAGGGGGTCAGACTTACTTTTCCCCTTAAGAGGTGCTTTCTGTGGTGGTGGGATAAGCTCTTCCTGAACTGTTTCACTTACTTTACTCACTTCTGTTTGGCCCAGGTTGTGAGAGCTACTGGGTAGTGAAGGTTTGTTAAGTTTACTATCAAGTAAAGCATCTTTCTTAATAGTTGGCTGGGAGGTTTCATGCATGCCTCCCCTGGAATCTGTTAGTCCACCAGGTGCATCATTCAGTTCAGGCCACACATCTTGAGACACTCCTCCCCCTATAATCGCCAGATAACAACAGAAACACTTTAAGCCGAGACACAGTGTAAATTGCTTACTTAATAGAACAAAGAGGAAAACATTAGGACCACAAACAGAATGAAAGCAATCTTGATTTAAAGGAAATCATTTAGATTTATAAGAAATATGGAGAGCATAAGTTTCACATAATTTACATCAAGGAAACATTTCAACTTCTCCACATTCTGGAAAAAGAAGAAATGAGAACAAAAAGTCACAGACAGAATGGGAACTACTTTGATTTAATGAACCCAAGTATATACAAGAAAAGGCAAAACTCAGACATTTCTTGAAAGATATAAGCCCTATTATTCAACAGAATGGAAGAAAAAAGTACCAAAGTACACAAGAGACAGAACATCAAAGATTCTGATTTTATAACAGAGTTATAAACATTATTAAAATATTAATGGTCTGTACCTCCCAAACTCAAAGCAAATGTTCCCTATTGTTCATATTACAAGGAATGTTAAAAAGTAACATGGGATGCTAACTGAAGACAATTGATATTAAATGATCTTTCTGTTTAAATGTGTACTACTACGTGACAGATTTCATTTTTTATTGCTCAGAACTTCTTCGGTCTCTTCCCCACATTAGCTAAGATTGGGAGGTACATTATGTACATACATATAATTATTACTGGTTTTATTTTGTTAGTTACTCTGCAAGGAGAGATAAAACATATTAAGCAAACACATGTGTTTTTACAGGAATTTTAGAGGAATTTGTAAAAAGCATGTTAATGTGCTGTTAGTGAAAATAAGCCAGGCTCTGCTGCAAATGAAATGGCTTTTAGGTACAAGATGATCTGTGTTATGGGTGATATACCACTTCATGGAATTGAATGGCCCTTCACATTCCCTTGATGAGCACGAAGTTAGAATGGAGTTTCACACAATGGAACATATTTGAGGAAACTTGGACTCGTGAAGATGAAAATGCTATAAATGCACAGAATCTGGATAAGTGAGGAAGATCTGTAAAATGACAGCTATGGAAGGTTAGATGTCACCTGGAGTCAGAGAAAATGATCATCTGAGGATGGAATCATCAAGCAATATTAGAAGCTTTAAACAATTTCTGGAGAGGATGGTACCTTCTTTTATAACTTAGAAAAAATCATATTTTCCTCTACAAAGTTATGCATAAGGAACTTACCAATAGCAGCTTTTACTTCAATCGCTTCTGAATCTTGTGAATATTCACTAAGTCCAGCTGCATTAACTGCTCTGACCCGGAAAATATAACTCTGACCAGTTGCCAACCCATGGCAAGTAAATCTAAAAGGAAAGAAAGATTAAAAAAAACTTTCCAGGAGAAAAATTAGAGAAGATGATTGTTAGCTTAACTGAATGATCTGGCTTTATAAAAACAATCAGTTTTTTATTGAGATCAGATGAGATCAGGCGCATTCAGAGTGGTCTGGCCTGAATTGGTATAGACTCAGTTTTTTAAAAGGAAGAAAAAGACGTAGGGAGATCTAGGTAACATATGTGCTTTAGACAAGAGGCAACTAAACTCATTCTGTAAAACAGTGAGGAATCTTGGTTTTCCACTGAATAATTACCTTAACCTTTCTGAGCATCTGTGTGCTCATAAGTAAAATGGGGCTAATAATGCTTACATAACAACTTTTGTGTAAAGCCTGGTCATAAAGTATTCAAAGTACCTATTACAGGTCCTACATATAGGAGGCATTTAATAAATAATAAGTGGTATTAATAATATTATTAATGGCTATTTCAGGTATATACTTATGGCCATAAGGCATTGGTTGCTCCTTGTCACAGAGGCCTTGTCACTGCCTCCCTGCATGCCTGGAAAGCTACAATTACTTGAGAAATTGCATTTGAATCTGAAAATAATGTGAAAAATTGACTCCAGAACTACCATTTATATATAAGGATACAATAATGAAGTGTGAATTTATGAGCAGTTTCACACAAAACGACCTCACTCTTTAATAGCAATTATGGTTATAAAAAGCTGTTTCATGAATCACTAACATTTTAAACCATTCTAAGGATTGTAACCCTAGAAAATAGCAGGTCTGCTAATGTCTCTATTACTATTAGCATGTTGAAATATTTTTTAAAAGCAGCCATAATTTAGGCCAATCCTAAATTTAGGCCAATCCTTAGGTCAGCTCAGTTCAGCAAATATTTATTGAGCACGTCAGTGTTCCAGACACTGAGTTAGTATTGTGGATACAATGATAAATAAAATATTTTTGAGAAGCTCTCATCTGTTTGTGGAAAGGCAGACTTTGCCTACCCTTCATGAATGTTTCTGAAGAGTCCCAAGTAAATGCTGGGAACTCAGAGTAAAAGTGAAATGAACCAACAGGTCAAATGAATCTCCTCGAAAACATATCTCCTTCTCCGATTAATTGGTTTGTCTCTATTCTCATGTTCTGCAAAAACAAAAACAACTCATTCTATGGGAATTCTTGGACTTAGAAGCAGCCATGCCAGGAGCTGCCTAACAAGACAGTCTGACAATTTGGAAGGTGGGGGAAATTCTCTTTTCAGATTGATATTAAATCAAAGGAGGCTCAGAGTACAGGGTGCAGGCCAGAATTTATGATCAACTTGCAAAGCTGGTTGATAAAATATTTGGGGGCAAGAAAAAACAAACTTCCTTGCATTACAAATAAAGAGATGGCAAAGTATTCTAAGTGTTCTTGATTTGGAGTTATTTATGTCTCCTTAGCATTGAGTTTAAGCATGTTGATGTTCAGAATTTGTAACACTATAATTTTTTTCTGTTCATTTAAAATGCCTGGGTAATTTATGGTAGCTGGAGCCTACTGGATCCTTGGAATCTAATATGACATTGGCTATTATAGACCAAAACAGGACAGTAATGTCAGAAACACAGTGAAGAGATATCCCCAGATCTCTGCCCTTGAAACAACAATAAGCTGAACATCTAAAACTCAACAACAACAAACACCCCGCACCCTGCACACCAGCACGTCCAAGTGTGGGATCTATGAATAAGAGCTACCACAGGTCAGAACCACGGGAGTCAGCAGGGAGACTGGGAGTAATGAAGAAACTGCCTCTCGCAGCCGGGGATCCCTGCAGGAGGAGGGGCAGGGGAGAAGGTGCCGCGTGTTCCCTGAACAACACTGATTGAGGGAGCTGTGAGCTACACGCAGCTGCAGTGCCCAAGGATCAGGGCAGAAAGCAGAGAAGTGAGGACGGGAGAGAATCAAGAGTTTATTATTACCAGCCGTGGTTGCAAATGTGAGGCTGAGCTGCAGACCCATCCCCCAGCCCAAAGGGCACCACCTTCCATATCCTCCAAGACCGAACACCGCTGATCCCCAGGGGAATCTCGGAAAGCAATACCGACACTGTTGCTAACACTGACAGGGACTGAGACTGAGGGTAGCAAACTTGATTGAATATTTTATAAGGAAAAAAGGCATTATTAAGACTTTACATAAAGCAAGGATCCAAGAGGCTTAGATGCCACCTACTGGAAGCCAAAAGAAAAAACACCTTTTTAGCGACAGGCTAAAGAGAGACCTTTATAAAATAAATCTTTCTGGGGGGGAAAAAAAAAAAAAAGGCAGAATACACTTCTATTAATGCCCAGACAGAGAAGTAGTCCATTAAACACCATGAACAACCAAGGTGACAAACATCTCAGAAAGAGAAAAATCTCCAGAAAATAAGCTTTCAGGCATAGAAATATGTGACTTAAATGACAGAGAATTCAGGATGGTACTTCTGAAAAAAACTCAATGAGATCCAAAATAATTCATATCAACAATTCCAGGAATTGAAAAAAACAACTAGATCAGCAGAACGAGTTTTTAGTAAGGAGACTGAAATCCTTAAAAATAACCAATAGAACTTCTGGAGATGAAGAACACACTAAAAGAGATGAAAAATAAAATAGTAAGCTTGGGAAACAGTCTACAAAATTGAGGAAAGGATCAGTGATATCAAAGACAGAAATCTAGAAATAAGAAGGAAGAAGAGAGAAACCAAAGAATGAAAAATAATGAAAGAGAAATACAAGAACTAGGTGTGGAAACATAAGAATAATGGGTATTCTCGTAGGAGAGGAAAAGAGCAGGGATTAGAAAGCATTTTCGGACAAATAGTTGACGAGAATTTCCCAAATCTAAAGAATGAGACGGGGCTTGGAGTTCAAGAAGTCAACAAAGCACACAATTATTTCAACTCAAAAAGGCCTTTTCCAAGACATACTGTATCAAAATTATAAAAAATCAATGACAAAGAAAGAATTCTCAGGGCAGCCAGGGAAAAGAAGATGGAAACCTATAAAGAAAAACCCATTAGATTATCGTCAGACTTCTCAGCACAAACCTTATGAGCCAGAAAAGAGTGGAAACAAATATTCAAATTACTAAATGAAAGGAACTACCAGCCAAGAATGATGTATCTAGCAAAGCTCTCCTCTAGATATGAAGGAGAAATAAAGACATTTCCAGACATACAAAAATTGAGGGAATTCTCCACTACAAGTCCTGCACTACAGGAAATACTGAAAGGGGTCAGCTCATCTAAAACAAACAACAAAAAACATACATAACTATGAGTAAGGTGACTAGGAGGCAGTTAGTAGCTGAGGAGTGTAATCCTTATTAACAACAGGGCATTATAAGATTAAACAATAAGAAGAGATTTGCTATTGTAAGATAGTAATGAACATTCAGCATACATAGGGACAAAATGAGACAATAATAACAGAAAAGAGGCAGATTCAAAGATCCAAATTCTCAAAGAGGAATGAAGATAAGTCACACGTAGAAGAAAATGGACTACTTTATATACATATAACGATCCTCTACATATTCATAATGGTAACCACATACCAAATATTCAGAACTGAAGTATACGACATAAAACAAGAAGGACCAGAGGGAAAATTCACAAAACCGAACCAAAATAAATAAATAAATAAATACATAAACACAAGGACAAGAAAGTAATGGAAACACTGAGCTACTAGAAGCAAAAGATAAAATGGCTATAGGAAGGCCTCATATTTCAATAATCACCCTAAATGTAAATGAACTGAACTCACCAATAAAAAGGGGCAAAGTTGCAGATTGGATCAAAAAACAAAACCCAACCATATGCTGCCTCAAGGAGACACATCTCAGTTCCAAAGACAAATATAGACTCAAAGTGAAAGGGTAGAAAATGATATTTCAAGCAAATGGTGTTCAGAGAAAAGCAGGAATAACAGTACTAATATCAGACGAAATAGACTTCAAAATAAAAAAGATAAAGAAAGATACTGAGGGACACTTTATAATGATAAAGGGAAACATACATCAAGAAGACATAACACTTATTAATATCTATGCTCCCAATCAAGGAGCCCCAAAATATATAAAGTGATTACTAACAGAACTAAAGGGAGAAACAGACCAAAACACTATGGTAGTAAGGGACCTATATACCCCATTGTCGGATATGGACAGATCATCAAAACAGAAAATCAATAAGGAAATAACATCCTTAAATGACACATTAGAACAACTGGACATAAATGACATTTACAGAGCCTTCCATCTCAAAACAGCTGCTTATACATTCTTCTCTAGTGCACATGGAACATTCTCAAGAATTGACCACATCCTGGAACAGAGAGATAGCCTCAACAAATATAGGAGAGTGGAAATCATATCAACCAATTCTCTGACCATAATGCTTTGAAACTAGAGATCAACTGCAGAAAGAAAGAGAGAAGAACCACAAATACATGGAGATTAAACAACATACTACTGAAGAATAACTGGGTCACAGAAGAAATAAAAAGAGAGATCAAGAGATACATAGAAACAAATGAGAATGATAGTACAACATATCAAAACTTTTGGGACATGGCAAAAGTGGTCATAAGAGGAAAGTTCATATCATTACAGGCCTATCTCCAAAAATGAGAACGAGCCCAAATAAACAATCTAACGCTTCCTCTTAAAAACCTAGAAAAGGAAAAACAAATGAAGCCTAAAGTCAGCAGAAGTACAGAAATAATCAAAATTAGAGCAGAAATAAACGAACTTGAAAACAAACAAACAAACAAAAAACAATAGAAAAAATAAATGCAACAAAGAGCTGGTTCTTTGAGAAAGTTAATAAAATTGACAAACCCCTGGCTAGACTTACTAAAGAAAAAAGAGGACACAAATAAACAAAATCAAGGATGAAAGAGGGAAAAATTGTGACTGACATCACAGAAATACAAAGGATCATACAAGAATACTATGAAAAAGTATATATCACCAAATTTAATAACCTAGAAGAAATGGACCAGTACTTAGAAATATACAATCTTCCTAGACTGAATCAAGAAGATCTGCAGAATGGAAATTGAAACAATCATCAAGAACCTACCAAAAGTAAAAGTCCAGGACTAGATGGCTTCACCAGCGAATTCTACCGAACATTCAAAGAAGATTTAATACCTATTCTCCTCAAACTCTTCCAAAAAATTGATGAGGAAGCAATACTTCCCAACTCATTTTATGAGGCCAGTATTACCCTGATACTAAAACCTGATAAAGATAACACAGAAAAAGAAAACTACAGACCAATATCTCTCATGAACACAGATGCAAAAATCCTAAATAAGATACTAGCAAACTGAATACAGCAACATATTAAAAAGATTATACACCTCAATCAAATAGGCTTCATTTCAGGGGCACAGAGATGGTTCAACATATGCAAATAGATTAATGTGATACACCACATAAACAAATGAAAAAATAAGAATCTTATGATCATATCAATAGATGCAGAAAAAGCCTTCGAAAAGATATAGCATCTATTTATGATCAAAACACTTAACCAAATTGATGTAGAAGGAAAATACCTTAACATAATAAAGGCCATCTATGACAAACCCTCAGCCAACATTATACTTAACGGTGAAAAACTAAAAACCTCTAAGATCAGGAACAAGGCAAGGCTGTCCACTATCGCCACTGTTATTCAATATAACATTGGAGGTCCTAGCAAGTGCAATCAGATAGGAGAAAGATGTAAAAGGCATTCAAATAGGAAATGAAGATGTCAAACTGTCACTATTTGCGGATGATATGATTCTCTACATAGAAAACCCTAAAGACTCCACAAGAACACTACTAGAAACAATAAGCAAATATAGTAAAGTCTCTGGATACAAAATCAACGTTCAAAAATCCATAGCGTTCCTATACTCTAATAATGAAGTGTCAGAAAAAGAAGTGGAAAAATAATTCCTTTTGCAATTGCAACAAAAAGAGTAAAAATACCTAGAAATAAATCTAATGAAACATGTGAAAGATCTATATAATGAAAACTATGAGACCCTGTTAAAAGAAATTGAAGAAGATACAAAGAAATGGAAAGATATTTTGTGTTCTTGGATTGGAAGAATCAACATAGTTAAAATGACATTACCTAAAGCATTATACAGATTGAAAGCAATCCCCATCAGAATCCCATTGGCATTTTTTAAAAAAGTAGAACAAAAATTCATCAAATTTGTATAGCAGTACAAAAGACCCTGAATCGCCAAAGCCATCCTAAGAAAAAAGAATGAGGCTGGAAGCATCACTCTGCCCGACTTCAAAGTGACAATAATCAAAATGGCATGGTATTGGCAGCAAAATAGACACACAGACCAGTGGAATAGAATCGAGAGTCCAGAAGTAAACCCATATTTATATGGGCAAATAATTTTCGACAAAAAAAACAAAAACATAACAGTGGTGAAAGGAAAGCCTCTTCAATAAATGGTGCTGGGAAAACTGGAAAGCCACCTGCAAAAGAATGAAACTAGACTGTTGTCAATCACCACACACCAAAATTAACTCAAAATGGATTAAGGATCTGAATATAAGACCTGAAACAATAAAATGCATAGAAGAAAACATAGGAACTAAATTCATGGACTTTGGACTTAAAGAGGATTTTATGATTTTGACTTCAAAGTCAAGGGAAATAAAAGCAAAAATAAGTGAATGG
>NW_011888836.1:9176007-9177795 GCF_000151845.1 Pteropus vampyrus
ATCACCACACACCAAAATTAACTCAAAATGGATTAAGGATCTGAATATAAGACCTGAAACAATAAAATGCATAGAAGAAAACATAGGAACTAAATTCATGGACTTTGGACTTAAAGAGGATTTTATGATTTTGACTTCAAAGTCAAGGGAAATAAAAGCAAAAATAAGTGAATGGGACTTCAAACTAAACTAAAAAGCTTCTGCACAGCAAAAGAAACCATAAACAAGGTACAGAGACAACCATCTGAATGGGAGAATATATTTCCAAGCAACACCTCCAATAAGGGCCTAATATCTAAAATATACAAAGAACTTACACAACTCAGTAACAATAACAAAAAAATGATCCAATCAAAAAATGGGTAGAGGACCTGAACAGACACTTCTCCCTAGTGGACATACAAATGGCCAAAAATTTTTGAAAAGATGCTCAACCTCACTAGCTATTAAGGAAATGCAAATCAAAACCACAATGAGATACCATCTCACACCTGTTAGAATAGCTATAATCAACAGGAAAAGTAATAACAAATGCTGGAGAGGATGCGGAGAAAAAGGAACCCTCATACACTGCTGGTGGGACTGCAAATTGGTACAGCCACTATGGAAACAATATAGAGGTTCCTCAAAAAAACAAGAATTGATCTACTATATGACCCAGAAATCCGTCTACTGGGTATTTACCCCAAAGACTTGAAAACATATATCCAAAAAAGATATTTGCACACCGATGTTTATAGCGGCATTATTCACAGTGGCCAGGACATGGAAGCAATCGAAGTGTCCTATGACAGATGATGGATAAAGAAGCTGTGGTACATATATACAATGGAATATTACTCAGCCATAAGAAGAGTGAAATACTCCCATTTGCGACAACATGGATGGATCTCATGATAATCATGCTAAGCAAAATAAGTTAGAAAAAGTTGAAAACCACATGATATCACTCATATGTGGGATATAAACCTAAAAGCAACAAACAAACAGGACAAACAGAGCCTCATGGACATGGACTATAGACTAGTGGTTACCAGAGGGTAGGGGGAGTGGGGAGAGGTAGATGGGGGTGAAAAGGGTCAAATATGTAGTGATAGAAAGAAATCTAATTATGGGAGGTGAACACAGAATGCGATATATATATGCCTTACTGTTGAATTGTACACCTGAAATTTACTGGATTTTGTTAACCAATGTCACCATAATAAAAATAAATTAAAAAAAAAGGAAGAAGAAAACAAAACAGAGGGGTAAAAAGGACAAATAATATAAAGGAGAAGAACCAGAAAAGAGCTATAAAATGAACTCTTCTCATAGGTGGCATTATGTGTTTCTATGTTTAATATCAAAGTAAACTTTTTTTCAAATGTATTTCAGTAGACGAGTTCAATTTTAAATTTATTTCAGACATTTAAAGCATAATGTTTTTAAAAAATCTCCCTCTACTGGATGTTTATGCTGCTGTATGGATACATGGCTATGTTCCTTCTTTACAGCCTTTGTGGCTCTAGAGTCAGACACCTACCCCTACCCCCAAAACACACACACACACACGCACGCACACACACACGCACGCACGCACACGCACACACACACACACAGTGTGGTTACCGTGGGCCCTTTACGGGGTTGTTGTTGCAGGGCTCCCACTTGCCAGAGCCAACAATGCTGGACTCTATGTAGTACCCAACCAGCTCTTTAGCATCTTTGGATTCCTCCCATGTAACAATTACTGATGTGTCTGTATTTCTGCTTGGGATGATTTTGCCTGGGGCCTTGGGGATATCT
>NW_011888836.1:9177845-9181724 GCF_000151845.1 Pteropus vampyrus
GGGTTGTTGTTGCAGGGCTCCCACTTGCCAGAGCCAACAATGCTGGACTCTATGTAGTACCCAACCAGCTCTTTAGCATCTTTGGATTCCTCCCATGTAACAATTACTGATGTGTCTGTATTTCTGCTTGGGATGATTTTGCCTGGGGCCTTGGGGATATCTGAGAAAAGAAGAAAATTATGATGACACTCAGAGTGATTTTTAAAAATTCATTCTTATCACATATACACACAACATAAATTTTATACAAGTAATCATGTCAAACATATGGTTGCTTTATTTTATAATATATTTCTTAATGCAGAAATAAAAATTAAATATGTTCATTTGGGAGAATAACGATAAACGAAATACCTGAGAACACACCAATCACTCAAGAAAAAATTGCATTAGCAATACTGTTGAAACTCCTGGAGAAGTTTACTTTCATAACTTCATAATTCACTATAACGATTTTAAAAATCCATCAGTCAAGTATAGTCATCAATTGAATTTATAATATAAAAGAAGGATGTCACCACTTTTACTTCTGAATACATATACATATATATACACATACATATACATACATATATATACACATATATATGTATATCTATATATGTGTATATATATATATATACATACACATACATATATATACACACATATATATCTATATCTATATATATGTATATATATATATATACATACACATACATATATATACTACTACTGAGATTCTTGCTTTGGAATTTTCTCTTGAATTAAAGTAAAACGAGTTTACAGTTGTTCGACCAAACTCCATACTTACCAAGTTTGTCCCCGACCACGGTCACTTCTGTTGCCTCTGAGGGCTCACCAACTCCTGCTGAATTAGAACAGCGGACACGAAAACGGTAGGATTTCCCCTCTGCCAAGTCGAACAGAGCAAAGCGAGGAGACTTCACTGGGAGCTCCGTGTTCACCCGCTGCCAATTTTCTGTTTCTGCATCACACTGCAGCCAGAACAATAAAACTGGTTAAAAACACAGCAAGAATAAAAGGGAAGTCTAAGCCAGGTATCTTGCATTGTTATGCATCTGTCAGCAAATTATTACCTGTTATTCAGGTTGGACTGGAGAAGAGTTTAGAGGAAATGGGGGATAAATATCTGAAGTCCACAGTATTATCGAAATCGAATACGGTTTTTTATTGTTTGATAAATATACTGCTTTAATACTTCATTTCCATTATTAACCAAGATTATTGATCTACTTACAAAGGTTCTTAATTAATTTAGAAAATAGTTTGGGGTCAGATACTTTTCTAATTCTTAGGTAGGTAATTAAATTGAATACACTATGTTAGATACTTAAATTTTCATTACATTGTTATAAACTGTATTATTTTAATCGACTTATTTAATGACTCATAACATCATTCAGGTCTGTGCTCAGATATCTCCTCCGAAGGGCCTTCCTGATCATCTCCCTTCCCATCACCAATCTAAAAGAGTTCTTTGCTCCTTTCCCAACATTCTCTATCCCTTACCCTGTTTTTCCTTCAAAACACTTTTCATATTCGAATTTAAATTATTTGTCATCTCCCCCATTGGAAAGTTAATTCCAATAAAACAAATTCAAGGAGCTGTCTTGTTCACTGCTATGCTTCATAGCCTAGAATTGTATCTGGCACATAGTAAGTAGATAGGTAATCAACATTTTTTTTTATCTGAATGAATAAATTTTTATGAATTCTGAATGAATAAAGAAAGTGAAAAATAAAGAAGATGGTCTTTTTTTCTTGCCCATATTTTAGAATAAATAATGGGAAAATTAATTTAAAGAGATTCTATCCTTGGGATTAAAATGATCTAAAGTGACTTCGAAATCCTCGAATGGAGGATATGGTGTCTATTTGAGCTTTGGTAGAGAATATAATTAGAAAATCATGAGCAGCCTTCAGTAATTCTTTTCCCTTCTTCTTTTAACTTTCAACCCAAGGTAAGTAAAAGCAATTTAACTACGGGATTTTTTAGCAGTTTTAAGAAATTTTTCCAGAAATTAGAACCTTGTGGTCACTGACCAGATGTTAAGGGTGATACATTTGGGGGACTATAAATTTACTGGTTCATCACTCATCATAATCTTCATTGACTTGAAATGAGAGACAATATGATATGGTGAAAAGAACCCAGAGGCGTCAATTCTGGTCTTAGTTTTGTTAATAATGAGCTACATGAACCTGGCAAAGTTCATATAATGCCTTTGGCCTCAGTTTAATCATTTGTAAAGTAAGCAAATTTGATAAGGTAACCTCTAAAATCATTGCAATGCCTTTCATGATAATGTGTCATTTGTGTGTGAGAGAGTAGAGAAGATAAATCCCCCCTAAATTGGCAATCTGCTGCCCACTGAGGGATAAAATACTCCCAGACTTTTAATCCTTTAGTTTATCGTTTTGATTCATTTTGACATATTCTCCCCTGGGGAACACATAAGCAATTATCAGTCACTTATACCTTTATAATAAAAATAATAGCTGCCTTTCACTGTGTTAAGACCTTTATTTACCATTGTAACTCTTTAATCTTCTCAAGTATGCATTGAAATAGTTGTGGAGGTAGTATTGAGTGATTATTAAAGTTTTGCTTGGGAAGGTTGAAAAGCAGCAATGTGTAATAATAGTTGGATATATATGGATCTGAGCCAGACTGATGGGTTCAAATCTTCATTCTGCCTCTTACTAACTGTGTGACCTTGGGATGCCTCAATTTCCTTTTCTACAAAATAGGCATGATGAAAATTTAAGTATTTCCCTCATGGGATTACTGCAAGAATTAAATAGTTTGACATGTGCAGAGTGCTTAGAACAGTGCTTGCTCCTTGGTAAGATCAGCTGTTTTCATTCCTGCTTGTAGAAACAGTTCTATCAAATGATGTGATCCTGGTCTCTGACATGACCAGATTTTTGATATGGGAATGAGATGAGCTCAGGACATAAGACACCTGAGGAAAAAGTTTGGGGCTGCAAAGAACACAGTAGGGTAGGGAGGCTGGAAGCACTGGAGGAGGTTCATCTGATTTCCTTGCTAACAAACCCCTCAACTTCAATCATTTCAGGGCTCATGGACATGGCATACCTTGTGTTAAGCCTGTAGCCATGACAACTAAGTGCTTTATGGGCATGAAAATCCCAGGTAAAAGTTCCATGAAGAAGCACAAGCATGGGGCTAACCAAAGAGGTGGCACTGCTGTGGGCACGAACCTTCTGGGGTGGTCACCCAGGACAAGAGCATGAACAGAACATTTCCCTGTAGAAAGGTCGATGTGTTAGAAGTGGTTCACCAGAAATAATCTGAGATTCAGCTCGGCAGAATGATTTGGCATTTGGATAGTTCTGTCAATGTGCCCCAGGTCTCTAGATGTGTTCAGCTCCCCCAACATTTCAATGTCCTTGACGTTTCAAATGTATCGGCTGTGCCTATAAGTCTCTCTACGCACGCTATACAGTAAGTCCTCACTTGCCATCATTGATAGGTTTTTGAAAACTGCCACTTTAAGTGAATGCATGTATAATGAAACCAATTTTATCATAGGCTAATTGATAAAAACAAGAGTTACATTTCTATAGCATGCTTCTGATCACAAAAAGATCACCAAATTTCTAAATAAAGACCCAAAACACATCTAATACTAAACACTGAAGTAAATGTGAGCTATACATACATTTAAGAAAGATTAATTAAAACAAATAAAATAATGGTTTTTCCGACCTGCTTATTCCAGTGGAGGGTGGCCCAAGCCTATCCCAGCAGCTCAGGGAGCAAGGCAGGAGCCCACCCTGGACAGGGACACTCACACACACCCACACTCACTCAAGACTGAGAAAGTTTAGACATGCCAATTCATGTCACAT
>NW_011888836.1:9181774-9189415 GCF_000151845.1 Pteropus vampyrus
CCCCCTAAATTGGCAATCTGCTGCCCACTGAGGGATAAAATACTCCCAGACTTTTAATCCTTTAGTTTATCGTTTTGATTCATTTTGACATATTCTCCCCTGGGGAACACATAAGCAATTATCAGTCACTTATACCTTTATAATAAAAATAATAGCTGCCTTTCACTGTGTTAAGACCTTTATTTACCATTGTAACTCTTTAATCTTCTCAAGTATGCATTGAAATAGTTGTGGAGGTAGTATTGAGTGATTATTAAAGTTTTGCTTGGGAAGGTTGAAAAGCAGCAATGTGTAATAATAGTTGGATATATATGGATCTGAGCCAGACTGATGGGTTCAAATCTTCGTTCTGCCTCTTACTAACTGTGTGACCTTGGGATGCCTCAATTTCCTTATCTACAAAATAGGCATGATGAAAATTTAAGTATTTCCCTCATGGGATTACTGCAAGAATTAAGTAGTTTGACATGTGCAGAGTGCTTAGAACAGTGCTTGCTCCTTGGTAAGATCAGCTGTTTTCATTCCTGCTTGTAGAAACAGTTCTATCAAGTGATGTGATCCTGGTCTCTGACATGACCAGATTTTTGATATGGGAATGAGATGAGCTCAGGACATAAGACACCTGAGGAAAAAGTTTGGGGCTGCAAAGAACACAGTAGGGTAGGGAGGCTGGAAGCACTGGAGGCAGGTTCATCTGATTTCCTTGCTAACAAACCCCTCAACTTCAATCATTTCAGGGCTCATGGACATGGCATAACTTGTGTTAAGCCTGTAGCCATGACAATTAAGTGCTTTATGGGCATGAAAATCCCAGGTAAAAGTTCCATGAAGAAGCACAAGCATGGGGCTAACCAAAGAGGTGGCACTGCTGTGGGCACGAACCTTCTGGGGTGGTCACCCAGGACAAGAGCATGAACAGAACATTTCCCTGTAGAAAGGTCGATGTGTTAGAAGTGGTTCACCAGAAATAATCTGAGATTCAGCTCGGCAGAATGATTTGGCATTTGGATAGTTCTGTCAATGTGCCCCAGGTCTCTAGATGTGTTCAGCTCCCCCAACATTTCAATATCCTTGACGTTTCAAATGTATTGGCTGTGCCTATGAAACCAATTTTATCATAGGCTAATTGATAAAAACAAGAGTTACATTTCTATAGCATGCTTCTGGTCACAAAAAGATCACCAAATTTCTAAATAAAGACCGAAAACACATCTAATACTAAACACTGAAATAAATGTGAGCTATACATACATTTAAGAAAGATTAATTAAAACAAGTAAAATAATGGTTTTTCCGACCTGCTTATTCCAGTTGAGGGTGGCCCAAGCCTATCCCAGCAGCTCAGGGAGCAAGGCAGGACAGGGACACTCACACACACCCACACTCACTCAAGACTGAGAAAGTTTAGACATGCCAATTCATGTCACATGAATCTTTGGGATGTAGAAGAAAACCAGAATACCTGGATAAAACCCACACAGACATGGGAGAACGTGCAAACTCCACACAGGCAGTGGCCATGGGCCAGGAATCAATTTTTTTCCCACATCAATGTTATAAAGAAATGACATTGAATGAAATTTATTTGAAGACCTGCTATACTCAAAAATGTTCCCTTCTGTTCCATATAAATAAGTGTGCTGGTGGAAGATACTTAAATTTTTAATCATAGACTCATATGTATTTAGGTCTAGGGAAGTTACAGATGTTCACAGAGAAATTAGAGTTTATGTGACTAAAAGAAATGTTCAACAGAATCCAAAGCTGATTCATCTGAAGAAAACATCTCAGTACTAGGTTGTTATTGTGTCATTATTACAGGAAAGATGGTAATTACTGTCACAGAGCTTATTTAGAACTCTCTTCCTGTGAAGTGTTTCAAAGAGATTCAGTGAGGGTGTGTATTAAACACATCAGGAAGTGAATATTTATCATTCTATTCTTGCCCTCTATTAAAAAATAAAGAAAAAAATTGAGAATAATACTTAATTTATATTTCACTTGAGGCTAATATAAAAATACATACAAATAAAACTATAAAATTTTAACATTATTTTGGTAAAATCAGACTCTCTCTATATAGATAGATATTTAGATATAGATATAGATATTACATGTTGAAGAGATGATCCATTTATTAGCTAGGACTAAGAAGTGAGGCATGCTCCTCAAAGACATGAGGTAAAGGTCCTTATGAAAGGAAAGTAATTAATAAAGGGAAACCACAGACTCTAACATTTTAATTTTTTCAAGAGCCACTGATTTGAAACAATTAAAAGGCCATAAAGATAGTTGCGTATCACTTTTATGTCATTACCTAATTTTTAGATGTTTGGATATCCTATACACCTATATGTATTCTATAGTAATAATATATCTATACCTATTCTTTTGTAATAATTGTCAGGAAAGGTAGCCTAATATGAGTTCTGAAATTAAATGATCAGAATAGCATTAAGGATAAAAGAGAGAGAGCTTTAGGAAAATTAATTGAGCTCCATGATATTTCTGCTAAAAAAAAAAAGACCTTTTCTATGATTTCGATATGAAAATAAATTATAAATGATACCTTACCAAGCTATTGCATAATTTTATAAAAAATATTCTCTCGAAGACAAATACTGTATGATCTCACTTATATGTAACGTATAAACACAAGCAAACCAATCAAAAAAACAAAAACAAGAACAAAATCCCCCCAAAACTGAACTCAAAGATACAGAAAACAGATGGGTGGTTGCTGGAAGCAGGAGGTGGGGTGGATGGGGGGCGGTGAGCACAATGAGTGAAGGGAGTCAAAAGGTATAAACTTCCAGTTATAAAATAAGTTAGGTAATGTGCAGCAAAGTGACTATAGTTAATAATATTGTATTCCAAAAAATAAATAAAATGTACAATAAAGTAGAAACACTTGTTTCATTCATTGTTCTAAAAAAAAAAGATGCAGAGCTGCCAATAAAAATGTAAATATTCTTATACATGATAAAATAAACTTAGTTTTGTTTCACTTTTTAAATTTTATCCTAATCAAAACTTTCCTAACAAATGGATTTTGAGCCTTGTTTTTAATTAATTTATTTATTCTATTTATTTATTTTTATTGAATAAATTTGACCTGTAACATTGTGTAAGTCTAAGATGTATAGTGCGTTACTTTGATACATTTGTGTATTCTAATATGGTTGCCAATATAGCAATATTTATCACATTACATAATTATAGTACAATATTACTGTCTAAGCTCATTATATTGTGCATTATGCCTCTATGGCTTATTTACTACTCATTACAAGTTTGTACCCTTAAACATCATCACTCTTATCCCCCATCCCCATTCTGTGGTAACTACCACATTACTCTGTTTTTTACAGCCTACTTTTTTAGCCTCCACATATAAGTGTTATCATATAGTACTTGTCTTTCTCTGTTTGACTTATCTCATTTAGCATAATGTGCTTAATGTCCATCCATGCTGTTGTGAACACAAGAATGTCCTACTTTCTCATGAGTGAATAGTATTCCATTGTGTATATATACCACCTCTTTTTTATCCATTCATCCATTGATGGGCATTTGGGTTGTTCCCATATCTTGGCTATTGTAAAGAATACTGTGATAAACATGGGAGTGCATATATCTCATCAAAATCCTGTTTTGTTTTGTTTTGTTTATCTCCCTCCTCCTCCCACCCCAATGCCATATATTTTTTTGAAGACATCGAGTCACTTTCAGTATTACTTGTGAAATCAGTGCCCTTATCTCTGGGCTTTACCTTTAAATGTAGCCCGTATCTGATTTCTTTGCTTGGGGGCTTCTTTTAAATCCTGTTTTCACTTCCTTCAGGCATATATCCCAAATTGGAATTGCTGAGTGTATGGTAGATATACTTTTAATTTTTTGATGAACCTCCATATTGTTTTCCATAGTGGTTGGACCAATTTACATTCCCACCTATAATGTACAAGGGTTGAACCTCACTTTAGACAAATTCTCTTTAAGCACCCTTTTCTAGTAGCAATTATGCTGTTAGCCAAGGACTTTTTCCACTCCTAAGGCCCTGTGCCTTGCCTGGCAGGTTCTCTTATGTGTCTGCACATGCAGCTAGGGCAGTTCCCCCAAATAATGTCCTGTATGAGTGTCGTCTTGTTTTCATTTTCTGGGCATAAATACTTATTAGAACTCCCTTCAAATATGGGTATATTGTAGATTCACATAAAATTCTCATCATTCCACTCATTTTAGGCCTTCATTGTATGCTGCCCTCTGTAACATAATTACAATACACATGTAAAATATTTGAGGAAAAGAACTAGCTAATATCTTGTGTTGGTTTGTAATCCCTGACACTACCCTATGACCTGCACTTAGAGTAATGCTAACCAAGCGAGTGGTAGCATGGGGGACTTTCTGTCTTCAACTCTCCCAGCCATTAGGAAGTATTTTAATTTCTACTCCTCTCACCCAACTGCCCTCATTGATGTCCATTCCCTACTGCAGAAGGACAAGTGATAGATGAAAGTCCATTGCTAGAGCAAGGGAGACAGAAAAAGTCTCCAGGAAATATTGTCATACAGGCAATCTACAGTTTCAGGAACATTTCTCTTCAAATAGGGATCATGAATTGGGGTCCATGGACCTCTTAGAAGTCTATGGATGAGCCTCAAGGGTCTATAAATCCCCCGAAATTTCAGGCAAAGTTCTTTGTGATAAATATTTTTCTGTGGAGATTCTTCACAGTTTATGAGGGTTCAAAGAGTTCAGAACATAATGAAAATTTAATCTCTACCTTTTAAAAGAAATCTTTAGAATGTGGCATGAAGTATTAATGTTGATCTCAGAATCTTACCTTTTCTACAAAGTACAGAATGCCCTCATGGCCACGCTGACCAGGGGGCTTCCAGCTTAGCACCACATAGCTCCGGGTGGCTTCAGTGACAGAGAGGTCTGTAGGAGGTCCAGGAACAATACCCTCTGAAAAACAACAAAGAAAAGTGAGAAGCACACACTCTGGAAAACCCAGGATACTCAGAGAGTCACAGATGCTTCTCTCTTACTGGAGACAGAGTTAATTACTGCTCTGCAGTATAAAGAAGTACCTTGTCTCTAAAATTCTTCCTAAAATAGTCTTCATTCATTCAAAGCCACAAATTTACTATCTTTGCTTGACAATTTTAATTTCCTTATTAGTCCTGAAAAATAGTAGTAATGGCACAGGTTATCTTTTCTATATTTACAAAAAAGAGTGGAATCATAGTTTTTGAATGCCGCTTATTTATTTTTAAAACTAAAAAATTCAGTTACAGTTGACGTATAATATTACATTGGTTTCAGGTGTGCAACATAGTGGTTAGACATTTATATGATTAGACACTTAGAGAGTGATCACACAATAAGTCTAGTACCTATCTGACATCATACATACTTATTACAATATTATTGATTATATTCCCTATGCTGTACTTTGTATCCCTATGACTATTTTGTCACTTTTTTCATCCAGCCCCCCATCCCTCTCCCATCTGGCAACTATCAGTTTGTTTTCTGTATCTATGAGTTTGTTTATGTTTTGTTTGTTCATTTCTTTTGTTCTTTAGATTCCATACGTAAGTGAAATCATATGGTATTTGTTTTTCTCTGTCTTATTTCATTTAGCATAATACCTTCTAGGTTCATCCATGTTGTCACAAATGGTAAGATTTCATTCTTTTATATGACTAAGTAATATTCCACTGTATATGTATATATGTACCTCCTCTTCTTTATCGATTCATCTATCGATGGACACCTAGGCTGCTTCCATATCTTGGCTATTGTAAATAATGTTGCAATGAACATAAGGGTGCATATATCTTTTCAAATTAGTATTTTGGATTTCTTTGGATAAATACCCAGAAGTAGAATTTCTGGGTCATATAGTCATTCTATTTTTAATTTTTTGAGAAACCTCCATATGTTTTCCACAGTGGTTGTACCAATTTACAATCTCACCAGCAGTGCACAAGGGTTCTTTTTTTTTCCTATATTCTCTCAAACACTTGTTGCTTGTTGATTTATTGCTGATAGCCATTCTGACAGATGTGAAGTGATATCTCATTGTGGTTTTAACTTGCATTTCCCTAGTGAGTAGTGATATTGAGCATCTTTTCATATGTTTATTTTTCATATGTTCATATGTTTATGTCTTTTCATATGTCCTCTTTGGAGAAATGCCTATTCAGGTCCCCTGCCCAATTTTTAATGGGATTTTATTTGTGTGTGTGTGTGTTACCTTATATGAGTCCCTTATATATTTTGGATATTAACCTCTATTATAAGTAGGATTGGTGAATATTTTCTCCCATTCAGTAATGTGTCTTTTCGTTTTGTTGATGAATTCCTTTGCTGTGCAAACTTTTTAGTCTGATATAGTCTCATTTGTTTGTTTGTTTTTTCCTCTTTTTTTTTTCCCCTTGTCCAAGGAAATGTATTCCGCCCCCCACCCCCAACAAAAAAAATGTTACTAATAACAATGTCAAAGAACTTACTGCCTGTGTTTTCTAGTTTTATGGTTTTGGGTCTTATATTTAAGTCTTCAATTCATTTTGAGTTTATTCTTTTATATGGTATAAGGTGGTCCAGTTTCATTTTTTTGCATGTATCTGTCCAGTTTTCCCAACACTATTTATTAAAGAGGCTATCTTTATCCCACTGTATATTCTTGTCTCCTTTGTCATGGATTAATTGACAATATAGGTGTGGGCTTATTTCTGGGCATTCCATTCTGTTCCATTGATGTGTCTGTGTTCATGCCAGTATCATGCTGTTTTGAGTACTATAGAGTTGTAGTATAGTTTGATATCAGGTAGCGTGATACTTTCAACTTTGCTCTTCTTTCTCAAGATTGCTTTAGTATTCAGGGTCTTTGTGGTTCCTCAGATGTAATTTAAAATGTAATTTTCTATGCCTTTTTCTGGCAAAGCTGATGTCACAGAACTGGTGTTCAGAGACAATTCTCAATGGTTTTTCTACATACCTTCTATCAGCATTTTTATAGAATATGTTTTCAAGGATGTTAAATAGCAAACAACCTTGAAATATAGAGATAGTATATTCTCTAGGGCAGACAGTTGACTTGTTTTCTGACTAGAATAATAAAAGATAATGACTTTCTCTAAAGAAATTTGGGTAGGTTTGGTAGCAGCTCTCTAAGTGCAAGGTTTCTCGGGTGTGTGTGACACAAATCTACTGTGTATGCAGCATCTACTTGTGCTGCTTCACATCACTCTGTGGGAACTGGTAAAGAGGGGCAAAGGAAACAGTGAGAACATGAAGGCAATGATGTCTGCAGTGTTCTGAGGAATAGCATCTTCTGTCTCGCGTCTTTTGCCAGCAGCTATAAATTTGATAAGACACTTATTAGGTTGTAAGTAGGGTAAATTTTTAGACTCGCCGCAGTTCTTGACATTGAAGTGAAACAGCTTAAATACTGAGCAAAATATCCCAAATTACTGTTTACAGACATTGGACATAGGACAATGATTACTGATAGATGGGAAACAAGTTAGATGAGCCCTGCCATTGTCCTAACTTGCTGTCAGGAGAGAGTTTCAAGGCAGCAGCTCAGGAAGAGCAACTGAGGTAGAGCCTGGCAGCTCCTTGAAT
>NW_011888836.1:9189465-9194300 GCF_000151845.1 Pteropus vampyrus
AGAGGGGCAAAGGAAACAGTGAGAACATGAAGGCAATGATGTCTGCAGTGTTCTGAGGAATAGCATCTTCTGTCTCGCGTCTTTTGCCAGCAGCTATAAATTTGATAAGACACTTATTAGGTTGTAAGTAGGGTAAATTTTTAGACTCGCCGCAGTTCTTGACATTGAAGTGAAACAGCTTAAATACTGAGCAAAATATCCCAAATTACTGTTTACAGACATTGGACATAGGACAATGATTACTGATAGATGGGAAACAAGTTAGATGAGCCCTGCCATTGTCCTAACTTGCTGTCAGGAGAGAGTTTCAAGGCAGCAGCTCAGGAAGAGCAACTGAGGTAGAGCCTGGCAGCTCCTTGAATAGAGGAGAAGAAACTGGAATTCCAAGGAGAGCAAGGTATCCACAGATAGAGTCACAGAGATGAATACTGGAGGAAAGTGCTGTACAGACAGAGAGAAGCTTCAGAGATCTGCAGAGAGTCCTTCTAGAGTGCTGATCTGAGAACTGATCAGCTCATACATATGAAGAAACCACCTGAAATGGGGACAACCACACAGAAGAAATGAAGGAACAATCCTCAGAGCTCTCATTGGGCCTGAGAAAGTTCATGTTTCCACTAGCCTGAGTAGAAATCTCCTAATTCATGGAGCATCAGATGAAGTACTCAGGAGGGTATTGCCTTTGTAGTGAGGCCAAAGTACCCCTGGACTAAAGGCTTCTCTGACTCCACTTAACAAAAGTAAGCCTTGAAAGGATCAAATTATTTCCCCAGAACAAAGCTTGAGTGTTTATAAAAATGCAAAAACACCCAGCATCAAACAGTTTAAATTTAAAATGTCTGGCATCTCATAAAAAATAATCGAATATGCAAGCAAGAAAATACAGCCTACAATAAGGAGAAAAATTAATCAATTAAAAAACCCTGAAATGTCATAAATGATAGAATTAGTAGACAAAGATATAAAAAGTTATTATAACTGTATTTCATATGTCCAAGAGGATAAAGATTGAACATGTTAATTAAAAACATGGAAAATATAAAAATGATATAAATTAACTTATAAAGATGAAAAGTACAAAGTCTAAGATAAAAAAAAAAAACCTTGGCTGGAATTCACAGCAGGTTAAACACTGAAAAAGAAAAGGAGAGTAGAATTCTTGACATAGCAATAGAAAGTATCCAAAATGAAGCACAAAAAGAAAAAAATGGAAGGAAAAATGAGCTCAGCATCAGTGAACTGTGTTTCAAGTGGCATGTAATTGGAGTTCCTGATGTATAGAAGAGAGAAGAGAATACAGAAAAAAACATTTAAGAAATAATGGTGAAAAAAATTCCAAATCTGATGAAAACTACAGACTCACAGATCAAAGGAACTTGCAAACTCCAAGCACAAGATACATAAAGGAAATGACACAAATGTACATCATAATCAAATTGCTAAAGCCAGTTATAAAAATAATATTTTAAAATTATATAGATAAAATGATACATTACATACAGAGTAACAAAAATAAGAATAACAGCAGTCATTCTTATAGTGCAGGTCTGCACTACAATGGGCAACTTTTTTACTGAATGAAAAACTGTCAACCTAGAATTCTACACCCAGTGAATATATATTTTACAAATAAAGATGAAAGAGACTCAGACATACAGAAAATAAAATAATTCATAAGCATCAGTCCTGCACCATAAGAAATTTGAAAGGAAATGCCTCAGATGGAAAGAAAATCATATCACATGGAAATCCAGATCTACACAAAGAAATGAAGAATAGAAATGGTAAAAACCTTTTTCTTATTTTTTAAATCTTTTTGAAAGATAAGTGACTGCATTGTAAAGTTTAAAATATTTGCACAAAAAAATGTATGACAACAACATCACCATGGCTCAGAGGGCAAATAGAATAATACGGTTGTAGGTTCTTACAGTACATGTGAAGTGGTATAATTTAATTTGAAGATAAACTCCAAACTACTATAAAGCAGGACAAAGAATCATAGCTAATAAGATAACACAGTTAAAATGAAATAATAAAAAATACTCAACCCAAAAGAAAGAAGAAAAAGGCAACAGATGGAATAGATAGAAAACAAATAGCAAAATGGTAGATTTAAATCCAACCATATCAATAATCGCATGAAATGTAAATGGTTCAAACTCCCCAATTAAAAGGCAAAGATTACCAGATTACATAAAAAAGCAAGATCCAATTAGATGCTGCCTACAAGAAACATGATTTAAACATAAAGACACACATAAGTTAAAAATAAAAGGATAGAAATCTTATGCCACTAATCAAAAGAAATCTGGAATGCTTATATTAATATCAAACAAAGTAGATTTCCAAGCAAAAAACATTACCATGGATAAAAGGACTCACTTTATAATAATAAAGTGGTTAATTCATAAAACGATGTAACAATAAAGATGTTTAAGCATCTAATAACAGAATGTCAAAATACATGCAGCAAAACCTGGTAGAACTACAAGAAAAAACTAATAATGATAATAATACATCATTTAGTTGGCAATTTCATCATTACTTTATCAATAATTGATAGAACAAGTAGATAGAAAATCATTAAGGATATAAAAGACTCAATTGAAATGCCAGCAGATTTTTTATAGAAATTGATGAGTTGGTTTTAAATTTCACATGGAAATGCAAAGACTTAGAATAGCCAAAACAATTTTGAGGGAAAAAAGATTAGAAGATTTATACTACCTGTTTTCAAAACTATGAAGCTTAAAACAACAACAACACAAAAGCTATAGCAATCAAGACAGGGTGGTATTGGTGTAGAAAAAGTAAAATTTACCAATAAAGTTTGAAGAAATAGATCCACAAATATGCAATCAATTGATTTTGATAATGGTGCCAAGGCAATTAATTCATTGGGAAAGGATAATCTATTACATACACTACTGAAATAATTGGATGGCCATATGCAAAATAATAAAAATAACTTAGACTCTTATTTCACACAATATAGAAAAAATTAATTTGAAATGAATTATATATTGAAATATAAGAGCTAATGCATAAACATTTCTAGAAAAAAAAAACAGAAAAAAATCTGAGTGAACTCAGATTTGGCAAAGATGTCAAATACAATACAAAAATGGCAAATAGACACATTAAAAGATGTTCAACATTATTAGGAAAATGCAAATTAAAACCACTATGCACCCATTATGAAATACCACTGTAGCGTAAAACACCACTATGTACCACTAGAATGGCTAAAATTAAAAAGACTGATCATGCTAAGTACTGGCAATGTGGAGCGACGGGAACTCTCATAGACTACTGATGCGACTGTAAAATGGTACAACCATTTTGGAAAACAGTTGGCAGTTTCTTTAAAATTTATAAACATACCCTATGACCTATCCATTCAACTTGTAGGTGTTTATCCAAGAGAAATGAAAGCATATGTCCACACAAACAAGAATTTTTATAGAAACTTCCAGTTGCAAATGGATAAACTGGAATGAACTGATATACACATCAACATAGACAAACCTCAAAATAATTATGCTGAATGAAGGAAACCAGACAAAAATAAGCATAATTCCATTTATCTAAAATTGTGAACAATGCAAACTCTAGTGACAGAAAGCAGATCAGTGATGGCCTTGGATATGGGGAAGGGGTGGGAAGCAGGCGTTACAAAGGGACATGAGGACATTTTAGGGGTGATAGATATGTTCATTATTTTTATCACAGTATGGCTTCACAGGTGAACTCACCTGTAGAATTTATCAAATTGTCTGTTTTACAGACATGCAGTTTACTGTATGTGAATTACACTTCAATAAAACTTTTGTGTGTGTGTGATTCTCTGGCAATATGTTACTTTATGATCTCCAAATATTTCAGAATGTTCTTTCCAAAACATCTTAAATTAATATACACTGTATCCTTCACAATAAAAGCTAAGTTGAATAGCTAAACATTGGCAACAGTATCTGGGAAAAATGTAGCTTTTACCTGTAGGTTCCTCTTCAGTGACAATGATCTGACCAGTCCAGGGTGCTGAAGGGCGACCTGAACAATAACAATCACAAACATTCACAAATGCAGTTTCAACTGCACCGATTAAACTGGCCATATTTAGTCACAAATGGGTTTATTAGTTTACCTATGTATTTTGCTAACAAATCTTACTGAGCATGTGTATGGTATTGTGTCCTCAAAGAAGTCTCAATCTGCTAGTGCCTCAAACCTACCTGAACTGAGTTGACATTTCTAGAATTGTACTTACACAAGCAAGGTAAATAACCTGTGTTCATTTACTGTTCAATATGAGTCTCCTGAAACACGTAGGCTCTCATCTCTTCTTAAGAGATAACGTGTATTTAGGAGAAAGCTTTCCGGAACAATTGTAAGCTCATTAGTTATTTATCTGTCATAATGAAGATGAAGAGGAGCGAGATGCTGAACCTGCGGTAAAGCTCAACAAAAGCAATTGCTTTCTATTACTTTCGAAAAGTGTTATCTACAAAAGAAACCAGTTTAGATCTTGATTAAGGAAAATGGATGAGATGGGCAGTATAAAGTTAAAGAAGATATTCATTTCTGTGATCCCATGGATGTCAGAAAGAATGATTCATCTCCTGCTTTAATCCATGGACTTTTCACCAGACTTTGTGCAAAAACAAAAAAGGTGATAAAGAAGATAACTTATTTTTAGTTCAAACAAATCTTGTTTTCATTGGAATTTCTAAAAGAAGGATAAATTAAAGTATGAGATGGAATTAGGAAAGAGAGAGGGAAGTCAGAGAGTAAGTGAAAAATGATTGGAGAACAATCAAGTAGCCTGACTA
>NW_011888836.1:9195320-9202108 GCF_000151845.1 Pteropus vampyrus
AAAATGCTTACTTTTAAGTCTAGCTTTCTCAGCTGGATCCAGAGCAGCCACAGGCTCAGAAACACGAGATGGTAGACCTATTCCAGTTTTATTCACAGCTCGAACTCGGAATATATAAGAACGACCTTCTATCAATCCAGTGACTGGGAAACGAGCAAACTTCACAGGTGTGTCATTGCATTGAGACCAGCTATCTGTGCCCACCTCACATCTAAGGAAAAGAGAGTGATTGATAAAAATATTAAAAGAAGCATGGCTAAACTAATAGCTCCAAAGCTGCAAACTCACTCAATTGCTTCAGGTCTTCTTTCTACAAAATATCTAGCTCAAGTATGGTTCAATAGTTATCTTAATTGCAAGTACTCAGTTCCACTCAAAAGTAAGGTGTTTTCTTTAACAAGAAGGAGGTTCAGATTCTTCCCGAACACATATGTGTCCTGTGACCTCATTAAAAGCAGGCAGCTGAGGGGCCTCATGCGCTAAGCAGAGGAGTTTGGGGTTGGGGAGGTGAGGAAGCAAGCAGGTATGTACATTGGATAGACTAAGGGGGAGGATCCCCCCAACATCTCCCTGGCTGATGTCATCAATTGTACCATTAGTGGCTTCCTTAGGCATTTTCTTTTAAAAATGGAACTACTGTTGAAAAAGTCAATGCCTTAAAAGATACCTATTTGTGTTATAATTTGAAAAGAGCTCACTTGATGGTCACTATATGCTGTGTGGGTGGGAGCACGGGGAGGGTACTGTAATATATTTGTTTCTTAACAGATAAGATTGATAAGATGCAGCGAAATTCTCAGGCTGGGCAGAGGAAGTTTAAGTATTTGAAACCTCAGATCTCTAATTGGTGCTTTTAGAGCCCTTGACACCTGGCAGTGGGGTGGCCATACCCAGGGAGACAAAGATGACAGTTCATATCATGTTATTGGCCTGATTAACAGGACTTTAGGGGCTCGACATGTGATTGAAGTAGACAGCATTAAGACTAAGTAACTCATCATTTTTTGTGAGCAGAGCACTACACTTTTAGTTTATATCACTTCCCCAATACAGCTGTATGTCCAAAATGTATAATTCTCAAATGATTCTCGTGGGGGTAGGGGTTGCCACTAGCAGGGAAAAGGTGGTCAGGATAGGGGCTTTATCATCAGATCCTCACCATCATCCTTCGATTCTTTGAGATCAATATTTTCCTCAATCTTTTGTAAAGTGCTATGAAATATAACTTCAATCCCTGCCATTTCATCCTCTTTTCCCTAAATCTTCCTTTGTAGAAATTACAAAGCTGCTATGAATGGGAAATAAGAAGGAGCAGAGAGGGTTAGGACAGTTCTTCAAACTGCCCCTGTTTCCCTCTCTCTGTGTACACGTAATGTTGTGATGACTCAAAGGTCCTAGAGTGTGCTTCCTAACCCTAATGTGGGCAGAAGAAAGGTGGAGAGCAGCTGCTCTGGAGACGTCTACAGCGTGGTAGAGCAGAAAAAACACAAGCTTACAGCCATGCTGCTCTTTGAATTCTAGTTCTGTTAGAATTAAACTGTATGACTTAGTGTTTCCTCACTAGCATGTGGCCTTGGGTCAGCTACTCATTTCTTACTTGTCATAATAGTACCTACTTTTCAAAGGATAATTATGGGTTAATGGTTAATGCATGTGAAGTTTTTAGAACAATGCCATGCACATGGCAAACGCTTGATAAGTATCAGCCATAATATGGTTATTTTTATTATGACTAAGGCAAGAGAAAAACAAAATGTACTGATTGTCCCTGGTGTTTCGCTGATCAAAGTTTGCAAATCCTTTAGAAATTTGCCAAAGACAATAAGGCAGAAATTGTAAAGATGAAAAAGAGTCTATATAAAACTTCACAGTTCATCATTACTAAAAGATGAAATAATATAGAAGTACTTAATATACAATTAAACAGCATGTAATCTGTTGTAAATATTTCTCTGGATGGTATTTAGTTCAGTAGACATATATTTACTTATTGCTATAAATATTAGATTTCATACACCTTGGTAGAACCCCACTGTACCATAGTAGCACAGATTATCTGTCCCTAGTGGTTTCTATAATTAGATTTTATCACTCAAAAATGGAAAGAGAATTAGAGCAACTATTTGAATAGAAACTAATACAAACAATAATGTATTAGGGTTCATAATATAAAATTGTTGTCTATGTTGTCTAAACTCACTGGGTAATTAATGTGTAAGACCCAATTACCATAAATATCAGAGTCAAAGTTTGGAGAATGTAAACAGGAAGAACTTATAGATAGAACATAATTTAAGACTACTGAAATTTTTTTCTTTATCTAACTTGAAACCACTTCCTTCAATGTAAATAAGATTTTGTTAGTATTCCTAAAATATTATTCTTTACTTAATATTCTTAAATCACTGACATACTAGAAATACAAACGTTAATTACATTAAATACCAGCTATTTCATTTCCAGAGTGGCCTCTATTAGGTCTACAAATTCATAGTACTCTTGTCAAATTAGTGACTTGTGCTGGTAGTATATCTATCTATCTATATTTATATACATCTATGTCTGTCTGTTCATCTGTCTGTCTGTCTACCTACCTATCTATCGAAAGATACGCACAGAGACAGAAACACAGAGAAAGAGAGAGATAAGACCAGAAGAGAAATTATTTCACCTAGAAATGGGAGAAATCAAGCATGCATCACTATGACCAAATTACTCTAACTAAAATTAGACTAAGCACTAACTTATCAATAAAATATCCCAGAATAGGACTCCCTCCATCCACAGCTGGCTGTTTCCAAGAGATGATGATATAATCTTTGTTGGCATCCAAGCACACCACATCTAAGGGAGAGGCTGGGGTTCCTTCAATCTCTGCATCAGCATCTGTGGAAATACAGAAGGATCCCATTAGCCCTCTCAGATGCACTCTGTCAGCCTAGCAGGCTGGGGTCTTAGTGCACACATATCTTACCACATCACCACAGTGGCTACATTTTTGGCCCCACGAGAGCAAGCTTCAGTCTTGTAATTTGCTTACCAACATAACAATGTGTACTTTTCAACATCAGTAAGAAAAACATTACATTAGAAAGGGCTCTGCAAAGGACCTGTGACCTTTGCCTCATGACCCTTGCGGGCTCAAAATGTTCTAAAAGAAAATAAATACATAGATGTCAGGGATTGCTATCAGAAAACTAATGTAAGGTGTGCCAGAAAGTCTATTCTTAATATATTTATTGTGTAATGTTACTCAGAAACTATGAATGGCTCCAAAGGGGAACAAACAGTTCCCTTTGTCGCCTTCTGGATGCATCCACAAGAGAATAAGAAACATGAAACTTTGCCCATCCTTATGCTAGGCACTACCATTTTGGAAGAGGAAAAATATTCATTTTAATCAAATGTTTGTTCCCAAACTGAAAATAATTGTGAAAGAAACTCTGATGCAATATCCACATTTGAGCTTAGTTTATCTAGGTTAAGAAAAAGTCCAGGATTATACAAGAAACAGAGGACAGTGACTGTTTACGAAATGGGATCCTCTGACAATGGCGTGCCCTCAGCAGTGTGTCTTCAGGCATAGCTAAACTGGTGAATCAGGTGGTTTCAGAAGGAGAGGAAGAGGAAGGAGAATGAAAATAATCAGTTACTATTTTAAGTGAGAATAATTAAGACAGGAGGCAGAATCTCTGAGGGAGGGGGCCCACATTTGCCAATTCCTCCTGACATCTGGTCAACCCTTTCATAACTGGAGTTAGTAGAGGAAGCTGAGACATGTAGGAGCCATTTACCCAAGGGAAAACAATCTTGATGTCTAAATAAACACTTTTTCTATCAGCTACACTTGTGTAAATCTTATAAGTTACTAAACCATTTAATGACATGGCAGAAATACTTCTGAATTTAATAGGCTCACATTACCTGTGATGAGCTTGAATCACTTTGGTTTTGAACATCCTGTTTCTTGCTCCATGAACCCATAGGAAAATATCTCTAGGTAAATGTCTCCCGCATAAGGGCAGGAGAAGATAACTAATTGGTGCCTAAAACTTAATGCAGGATTCCTGCATGCCATACAACAGAGAGTGAGCATTTTGGTGGGGAGAAACTTCTTTTCTTCCAGGCTTTGAGAGCACTGGATGTGGGAGAGGGCCTGCTGATGATGAAGATAGAGCAGATTCAAAATAGATGTAGAGATGCTGAGGTTAACAAGTCTCAGTTACTGCTGGAAAGCTAGCTGCTCAGCTCCTAAGGGGACAGCTGGCAATCTCTAATCATGTTCTTTTGCTAAAGGTCTGTAATGTAACAACCAGTAACCCCTGCATTGATAGAGTGAAGTTTAGTTCACAGAACAACCATTATATGTAACAGCCTGGCAAAGAGTAGGCATTTAGGGAACCAATTCTTCAGCATTTTTATAAAATTGCTTATTATATGCCATTTGTGGGGTGGGCTTGACAATATTTCAGAAAACAGGTTCTGTTTAACAGCTGCTGGAAGCCAAAGCCAAATACTGTGTTGTTACTTCACATTTGTCCTCTTGGCTCTCAGCAGCTGCTATGGCCTGTCTGGCTGACAGCACCCATTCAGTCAACATCAATCCTTTTCTTAGCATCTGTCCTTCCTGCTCCTAACTCTCCAAATAGCCAAACTTTTTGTAAGTTTGATTAATTAAGTCAAAGATTAGCCCAATACTCTTTATATTTTGACCTCTGACACGAACTATTAATAACCTTTTTCAAAATGTAAGTAATTCTATTATAATCGAAGTAATGCATGTTTGTAAAATATATAATAATAAAAAAATATACATGAGAATCTCTTTTAATTCTGTAACTCAGAGATTACCTCTATTAATACTGGCCTATATTTTTCTAGATTTTTTCTATATTTATAACTCAAAAGTGACTATTTTTAAAAAATAAAAATGGAATGGAACTATATAATTTCATGTAAACTGATTTTGCTTGATATATATCAATATCAATAAATATAGGTATACGTCAGTCATTTTCACTGCTGTGTGGTATTCCATTGCTTACATGGAGCATTTATTATACTTTATTTTATGGCTCCCATTGGGAGATATCTAGATTTCTTCATTTTTCCCAACAAAAACTTTTTTTTCAACTTTGTCCACTCAAATTCCTAGAACTAGTACTGTTGGAAATGTCAATATGTAGTGGCAAAACACCCTAAGAAAAGTTGAACAGATTCAACTCATCACAATATATAGGAATGCTGGTCCCTCCATTCCTTTATCCCAGTGAGTCTTAAAAATCTTTTAAATCTTTTCAATATGTGAAATGAAAACATTATATCATTTCAATTTACACTGATTACTAGTGAAAACTTTTTCATATATTTATTTGCTATTTGTAATTCTTTTTTCATATTTCTTTTCCATCCTTTATTACTTTATCATCTCTTTCCCTCTTGCTCTCTGGGAGGGTTGTGAGGAAAAACTATATAAAAATCTAGAATAATATGTAATAAAATGATAACACTGGTGGACTTATGGACGACTTTAATTTTTCTTTTCTTTTTTTTCTTATTTACATTATCTATTTTTTCACAAAGAACACATATTATCTATGTAATAAAATCCTGGCCAAATGTATGCAGCTCTGGAATGTGTTTGTGCAGACATGTGGTGTTTAGAAGCTATTTGCTAAGCAGCAAAATTACCAGAGCTCTAAAAATTGTATTGAAATGGCCTTATGCAGTTCAATGGATACAAAGTTTTAAAAAACACATAAAATATCATTTAAAACACACTGGCAGGGATGGCTCCATAGTGTAGTGGTTAGCATGTCTGCTTTACATACAGAAGGTTCTGGGTTCATGCCCCAGGTGGAGCCATGGACCATACCCCGGGTGCGCCAGCCCTCTCCCCCTCACCCCTGCCCTGGGTCGCCACCCCCCGCCGACCTTGGGTGTGCCGGGGGCACCAGGCCAGGAGCTTGTGGAAGGAGTGCCGGGTGCACACCAGGAGCTTGTGGAAGGAGATGCCCCCGCCCTCAGAGATCCAGTTCTTAAGGGGAAACGGCAACATCCATAGGTCAGAGGTGGAAATGGAGGGAGGGGGAATTAAAGAGGGGGCAAATTTTTTTAAAAAGTAAAACACATTGGCAGTTTCTTAAAGGGTTATACCTAAATTTAACATGTGACCCAACAATTCTACTGATAAGTATCCATCTACCCAAAAGCAATGAAAACCTAGGTCCATGAATATGAATGCAAATGTTCATAGAAGCATTATTAATAATAGACAGAGTGGAAACAATCCAACTGTCCATCAACTGGTGAATGGATAGGTAAAATGAGGCATATCCATATAGTACAAGACTAATCAGCAATGAAAGGGAACAAACTACCAACATAATGAATCTCAAAACATATGCTCAAGGAAAGAAGAGAGATGTAAAAGATCACATATTATATCCAGAAATGTCCAGAAAAGACCAATCCATAGCGACAGACGTAGATTAGTGGTTACCTAGGGGCTAGACTAGAGATAGGTGGGGAACGGGCACAAGAAATCTCTTTGAAGTGATGGAAATATTCCACTGGATTGTGGACGATGGCGGCACAACTCTATAAATGTTCTAAAAAGCATTGTCCACTTAACATGGTTAAATCTTATGTTATTTAAGTTACATCTCAATAAAGATTTTTTTTTTCAAAATGTAATCTAAAATGTATCATTTAAAATGAACTTATGAGGGAAATCTTTTTCTAAAGGTGTTAAATTCACAACACAGTTGCTGGAATTTTCTTTTCAA
>NW_011888836.1:9203367-9207070 GCF_000151845.1 Pteropus vampyrus
TACAGCCAGCCAATTCTTGGAAAGAGCAAAGGGCTCAGCATGGAGCATGACTTTGATATGCAAACTAATCCATCCAAAGCCAGACCACCTTGATCTGGCCCAGGTGCCCCAGGGGGAAATAGTCCTCTGCCTTAATCATCCCAGGACCTGGTGCCAGACAACTAGGTACACCTATAGCTTAGAGTCCACCCAAATTATTCATACTAGCCAATCATAAACTGTCTTGCCCTACCTTTCCTTCCCCACAGCAACTGCAATAAAGGCCATGGTTTAGGCTCCCCCCTCGCTCCTGCCCCTTATGTCTTCTGACCAGTCAATGCTGGTGCTTCCCCATGTGACCCTACATAGTATGCTGTGCCTTCTGTCTCTAGGATTTGGATAAAACACTCTTGTTTCCCTGAGCCTCTCCTCTGACTTTTGTAGCCACACCTGGCTGGCCATTACATAAAAGAACATGGAACACTGCCCTTGTAGCCTGGAGGTGTTAATGGTCTTCCTAATGTGCTAGGTCGTGTAGGTACAACTTTCCTACTTGTACCTCTCTGATACATTCAAGATATTCTGAAAAAAGGAAGACTCGTAAAATCAACAATTGTAGTTTGTTTTAAAGATTAAATTGTAGCACCTTGTTTCCTAGCTCATTAAAGCTAAAGCTATAAAGAAGGGGCCTGGAATGAAATACTAATGGATATTTTAAAATAGATATTAAAGAGTAAGTTCCCCAACAACACATCACTCTGTCGTTACAGTTTCCATAAACTGAAATGGCTTTTTAAATAGTATTTAGCACCTCAACTAGAACACCTATAGAGAACTGCACTGTTGGCTCACTGAAGATGAGACAAGTACTGCCATTAGTGACAAACATAGTCTGGAACTTGCTTACCTTTGGGTTAATGTCTTTAGGGTTATTAACCTCTTCACATCAGGTGTAGTATTTCTAGAAGTTAATATCCCTATGGTATGTAATCTGGAAGAATTTTCAAATGGATCTTTCATCATTACAAAAAACATGCCTGGAGAGATTGATTTGGTCTCAGTGTTTTAAATAATCTTGGGTGTTCTGCTTTTTGTTAGGTCTTACCTCGAACAAAGACGTAAGCACTATATTGTTCATAATATTCTCCCATCCGTACACGGATTGTGTAGAGGCCTTCATCTTCTTTGTTGAGATGAGAAAATGTCAGTGTTGCCCGATCTCCACTCCAATGTGTTTGTACCCATTTTGATGAAGAAATAAGTGCTCCTGAGTGGGAGAGGGAGTCAGCAAAATTAACCATTCTTTTTCTCTATTACTCCTTTCTTCCTCTCTCCCCTCCATCCCTCCCTCTCTCTCCCTCACTCTCTAGCCCTGTTTCTCCCTCCCTCTGTTCCCCATCTGCTACCTCTCTTTCTCTCTCTATTCCTCTCCTTCTATACTGACAGTTTTCAGACTGGAGGAAGTCTCTAGGGCGTTGAGCCATTCTGCCATGTTTATATTGGTAAAAATACTAGACCAGAAATGAGGAGACCAGTACCAGATAATCTGCAGGGCCCAGTGCAAAATGAAATTGCAAGGCCCATTGTTCAAAAAGCAGAGAGAAAAATTACAGTTATAAGTACTAAAGTATAAGGGTTTTCCTCTAAAAATAGCTTATTACTTGTAAAGAGTAATAAAAATAATACAAAAATGCAAAAATAACATTTTCATGTCATAATTTTATAAAAAAAAGACTTTATTAATGTGATATCTTGATTGATAATGAATATTTCTGGCTTGCTTTTCTGCAGATTCAGTTATTAGGTGATCAAATTTAGACTTTTATCAACTTTATGTTAAATGGATATAATTGAAAGGAACATCAGTCACTTTTTGCAAACATAAGATCACAAATTAGTTTTGATAATATTTTTATTTTGAGAAGGATCTTTCTGCTGATGTAACTATTACTGCAGCTGTTAAGAATGTCAGATAATTATAGTATTACGTATTTTATATTATATAGTATTATATAGTTATGGTATAAAGTTACTATTGGGTTAACTTTCTAATAAACTAAAATATAAATTTTAGTACTCTAGAGCTGATGATTCTTAAGGAAAATTTTTTTAAAGGAGATTTAACTTTTCATACAAATCGGTTTCATGTAAGTCTGAATTTAATTTTAAATGTAAATCTACATATTGCATCTTAATGTTTCCTCTTACATGTCCTGTAACTTGTGGAAGTCATACAAGAAACTGAAAAAGACCTCATGATTTGTGTATAATTCAAACAGCTGTTTATGCATTCTATCATTAACTCTTCAATTATGAGGAAAAATTAATTTTCAAATTCTCTTGCTTGTTAATAATTGTTTCATCCAAGGTTTTATATAAAAAGTGTTCTTTTTCATTGAATGCAAAAATGTTTAAACTTAATTTCTATTTCTAAGCCTGAGTATAGTTGCTTTGAAATGTGGCAGTTTTCATAAACAGAGGTTCTAAACCGTGACGAATTCTAACAACTGCTTTATGTGCTTTATTACATTGTCTATATACAGGCTTTTAATTGTAATGTTTTACTGACAGTTTACTGTCTGATTGCTGGCAGTTCCTCCCACAGCCCTCAAGCCAGAAAGTCAATATTTGTGCAAATCCCACAAAGGTGAGTTCTTGAGATGGACAGGCAAGCTGGCCTCCTACAGTGGGTCCCATGCTGCCTGCATATGGATCCCCTCCCCTTCTCTAGGGCCATGTTCACTTAGTGCTGTTGCTGCTGCTGCTGCCACTGCTGCCATGCTGGCTTCAACATGGGCCCAGGTCCTGGTCCCAGCCACTGCTTCGGGATCCCATGGTGCCTCAGACTGCCCTGGGTACCCGCATGCACAGGGGAAGTTCAGGCTAACTGCTTGGTGAGTACATTGCCCACTGCTCACCTTGCCCAGGGAACAATGAGCATGCTCCATAGTTCCATTGGACTTCTCTGATTTCACTTTGTTTTACCAAATAAAATTAACTTGCAAAATGAAGATATATCCAACTTATATAAACAAAAATACATTTTCTTAATCCTTTCCATATATTACTTGGTGATAAAAATATATTTCACAAATATATTGTGAGTTCTACTATTTACAAAAACCTTTTTTTAACATCCAGTAGGTATAGGTTATGCCATCCAACGTCCAGATTCTGCTAGCTCTGATGAATAGATCTGCAGTCTTATGGACATTCATGTTCTGGTGCCAAGTCCAGTTTGCAGCTTTCTGCAAATAAGAACCTAAGTCAGAATTCATTATAAAGGCTCACCATTTCTGTACCACTGGATCTCTGGCTGGAAATGTTTAATTTCAGGAGTGATAACTACACGGCAGCCTAGACTCATCGTCTCGCCCTCTCTCCCAAAGGACACATCAAACTTGTCATCAAAGTGGATCTCAAACTTGGACGCATAACCATATGGGGTCACGGCAACTGGGTACAACAAAAACGAACGTCAGTAACTTATTTTTTTTCTCATCAAAGATACATAAGCATTTAAATGAGCACAGGCAGAGAGCAGTCACAACAAAGACTGATCAAATGATTTATCTGGGCAAAAATTAAGTCTTATAAAAGATATGTTATTATGTGAAATGGAAATTCTGTGTATGAAAATTCTTGCTTCACTGGTCAGAAAAGCTTATTTATAACTAATAAGATTTGAAGGTCAGATTTCATGCCTTACATAAAATATACATTA
>NW_011888837.1:0-305 GCF_000151845.1 Pteropus vampyrus
AGTAACTACTGCCACTTAAATGAAGAAGTTTGCTAACTAATTTTAAATGTAACTGGACTCTTACTTTAGCTTGGAACATTGACACACAGGTGTTATTGGAGCTGCTTTTTAAATTCATCTTTATAAGTCCAAAAGATAAGTAAAAATAAGTGTTAGCAAGGCTTGGAGTAAACGGAAATTTGGTGACATCTTCAAGTTTCTTACAGCATTATTCACAGTAGCCAGGACACAGAGACAACTTAAATGTGCATTGCCGGATGCATGAGAGAGAAATGTGGTATATGCATAAAATGGAATATTATTCA
>NW_011888837.1:2010-6901 GCF_000151845.1 Pteropus vampyrus
TCTCTACTCTGTGCAACCCTCTGTAGATTGGAGATTGACCTTTATTTTTGAATGCTTCCCCCCAGAAGAGATGCCCTGTGTCTATGACTTTTGGCGAATAAAACTTTCTATCTCATAAAAATAGTATTGCCCTGAATTTGTAGGTATTTAGCCTCTAATATTTACAACCATTGTATAGCTGGCATTTTTTTCCCACTACATAGTAAAAGTGAATTAGCTTTCCTTATAAATATGGTTAAAATTAAAGGTCATATTTTGATTTTTATTCTAGTGGTTTTATGCAAACTGAATTGATTGGAATTTATTTTAGGTCAGATTATTTCAAAACTAAAATTAGATTTCTTACGATAATTTCATTGACCTTTGAATAGTCACCCAGCTATGTCATGACTTGCTTTCTTTCTAATCATTGCCTCGCAGAAGATTACACAAAACAGCATTGTATATCTTTTCTTTAGAAATATTGACATACTGAAGAATATCGTGAGTGTTGACATATAATAGTTGCAGGACAATATTACTGAGAATTAAGATAAAGATGAGTGCGATGGGTTAAATTTTGTCCCTCCACCAAAATATGTTGAAGTCCTAACCCAAAAACTCTAAAATGTAACTTTATTTGGAAATATGGGTCATCGTAGATGTAATTAGTTAAAACAAGATCATTCTAGAGAACAGTATGTTCTTACTCCAAAATGACTGTTATCTTTATTAGAAGAGACAAAAAGGGAGAAGTCTTTGTGACAGCAGAGATAGAGAGTGTAGTGATGCATTTACAAACTAAGGAATGTCAAGGATTGCCAATAAGTGCCAGAAACTAGAAGAAGCAAAGACGAATTGTGACCTAGAGTTGTCAGAAAATGCAAGGCTCTCTGTTGTTGTTTTTTAATTAAACTGATTGAGGTGACATCATTTAATAAAATTGCATAGATTTTGGGTGAACAATTCAATATTGCATTGTGTGTTCACCATCTAAAATCAAATCTCCTCTATCACCATGTATTTGATCTCCTTTGCCCTTATCTACCCACATCCTCACCTTTCTCTCTGGTAACCACTAAAATGTTATCTGTGTTTATGCATTTTTGTTTGTCTTGTTCATTTGTTACTTTCAGTTTTCTCTTCCATATATGAGTGAAATCATATGGTTCTCAAATTTTTATGTCTGACTTATTTCATTTAGCATGACAGTCTCAAGATCCATCCACACTGTCACAAATGGCAGTGTTTTGTCTTTTCTTATGGCTGAGTAATATTCCTTTGTATATATGCACCACATCTTCTTTATCCAGTGACGAAGGACACTTTGACTATTTCCATGTCTTGGCCATCATGAATAATGCTGCTATGAACATCAGGGTGCATATGTCTCTTTGAATAAATGTTTTCAATTTTGGAGAGTAGATATCCAAAAAATTACCACATGGTTTGTCATATGGCAATTGTATTCTTACTTTTTTGAGGAACCCCCATACTGTTTTCCACAGTGGCTATACAAATTTACATTTCCAGCAGCAGTGTATGAAGCTTTTTGCCCCACCAACCTCTCCAACATATGTTATTACTTGTCTTGTTGAAAACAGCCATTGTCAATGGTGTGAGGTGATATCTCACTGTGGATTTGATTTGCATTTCCCTAATAGCTAGTGAAGTTGAGCGTCTATTCATATGTCTTTGACTTTTTGTATATCCTCTTGAGAGAAGTGTCTGATCAGGTCCCCTTTTTTAATTGTTGAGTTGTATGAGCTCTTTATAAATTTTGGAGATTAGCCTCTTATTGGAGGCGTCGTTTGCAAACATCTCTCATCTAGTTAGCTGTCCTTTTTTGCTGTCAATAGTTTCTTTTCCTTTGCAGAGCTTCTTAGTTTGATATAGTTTCATTCATTTATTTTTGTTTTTACTTCCTTTGCTTTTAAGGTCAAATTCATAAAATCCTCTCTAAAACCAAAGTCCATAAGATTACTGCCTGTTTTTGTCTATGCAATTTATTGTTTCAGGTCTTCTGTTTAGGTCTTGAATCCATTTTGAGTTAATTTTGGGGTATGGTAAGAGATATCAATCTAGTGTCATTCCTTTGCATGTAGCTTTCCAATTTCCCCAGCACCATTTATTGAAGAGGTTTCCTTTCTCCATTGTATATTTTAGACTTCTTTACTGAAAACTAATGTCTTGGCCACCATGAACAAGGCCGCAATAAACATTGGGGTACATATACTTTTATGGGTAAATTTTTTCAAAGTTTTGGGGTAGATACTCAGCAGAGGGTGAGAGTCTTTGTTCTGCTGTTATTTTTTTTTGCCACCAGTTTTGGTACTTTGGTTCGATAGCACTAGGAAATGAATAGAATGGAATATCCGGTGTATGTTTGATAGATCAATTTCTTATGCATGAATAGTTTTTCTTTTTTAATTTTAAAATACTGCAACACAGAGAACAAAATAGAAAACAATCAAATAGTCCAGAGAATATTATGACGACTGTTTTAGAAATAATGATCACTGATCCCAAGTGTGAATTATTCATGTAATACTACTTGATTGACTTTTCTTTGTGTGTGTGTGTGTGTGTGTGTGTGTGTGTTCAAAGTTAGAATGTGTACACAGAAATATTATTTATGGGTCAAACGTTTTTAAAATTCCAATCTCTTACTTGTGGGAATACAAACAATACTGTTTCGAATTGTTTTATAAAAGATACTTATTGAAGCACTTTGGATGCATTTCTTATCTGAGGCCTGATACAATGTTGCTAGATTGTCAAAAGGATTTTCGAGTAGGAAGAATCATCATGAGTAGAGAGCAAAGACAATTTCTCACCAAGCCTGTGGAGAAAGAGAGAACTATTTTTATTACACTGTAGATTAAGTCATTGCAAATATCATGATACTTCCCTGTTTTTGAGTTATACCCAGATCGATTCCTTTGTGTCTGACCAAGTGCTCACAATTGCCCATTTGTTGCCCCCTGCTTTACCTTCACCAAATGATAGGCTACTCTGGGCCTCTAAACTCTGCTTGTCCCAAAGCTTGAGCAAGCACTAAAGAGTGGAACATGCCCCTTTATCAGTTTATCCTGAGAACTGGCTGGCCACATGGACTCTTTTTCATATGGTAATTTCCCCATGTTTTTCCACCTTCCCCTTAAAAGTTTATAAAAATCTTTGCTTACCTCTCCCTACTCTCCCTACTCTCCCTACTCTGTAAAAAAAGTATTTTCCTGTTTGATTTTGTGATGCTTGAAGATTTCTGAGATTTGAGAATTTTCCCCATGGAACAATGCTTTAATAAACTTGGGTCACTTGAGATATTGATTTTAATTCCTTTGGCTAAATACCCTGAAGTAGGCTGTTGGATCAGTAGGTAGCTCTATTTTAACTTCTTGAGATACCTTCACAATGTTTTCTATCACGGCTGTAATGATTTACTTTCTCACAGTACATCAGGTTTACTTTTTCTCCAAATCTTACTGACACTTATGTTTACTTATCTTTTGGTCTCTCTCTCTCTCTCACTAATAGCCAACCTTATAGAGAATCTTAAATAGTAGCCTTCAATTTTCTTCCTCCTTTCCTTGGTTTTGTTGCTGTCATAGTTTTTAATTCTTGACATATTAAAAACCACATATACATTGATATTATTTTTGTTTTAAAAATATTTATCTTTTAAAAAGTTGTAAAACATAAGTAATTAAGTTGTTTCATCTTTATCTCCATATTTACCATTTTTAACATGCTTCCTTTGAGTATATATAGATTTGCAAGTGGCATCATTTTACTTCTGCATGAAGGTCTTCCTATAATATTTCCTGTAAGGCAAGTTTTCTGGACATCAATTTTCAGGTTTGTGAGTATGAAAAATATATATTATCTTCCTTATAGAAGTATATTTTCACTGGTTATAAAATTTGTTTAAAATATATTTTCCTCTTAGTGGATAAAAAATTTCTGTCACTGTGTTCTGGCTTGCATATTTGGCAAAATCATGAGCTGTCATTCAAATCTTTGCTACTCTGAATATAATATATCTTTCTATAGCTGCCTTTTAATGTTCTTGTATAACTATATGCAATTTGATAACTTTTTATATCTGTGTAGGTTGGCAGTGACAGACTTTTTTTCTCACTAATTGGAGTGGTTAAAAAAAATTTAAACAGAAAAGGGTAGAATAGAAACTTGGTAAGTACTGTATCTTTACGGCACAATCCTTACGAAATTATATTAGCTGTTTGTTAAGTATTTCTCTTTTAAATGAAACACTTTTTAATTTTCAGGAAAATGGAATTAGCTCATGGAGATTAATGTGCTTTTACCCCTTTTCTCTGCAAAATAGCAGAACATGTTCCCACCCATGAGTTTTCTAAAACCATCTCCTGTTCTTGGAGGATGAGATTGTAGATAACAAAAATTCTAATTTGTGTTAATGGTCTGTTCCTCTTGCTTCTGACGGTCAAGCATAATCTGTATAATTCTTATAAAGATGAATTTAAAAAGCAGCTCCAGTAACACCTGTGTGTCAATGTTCCAAGCTAAAGTAAGAGTCCAGTTACATTTAAAATTAGTTAGCAAACTTCTTCATTTAAGTGGCAGTAGTTACTTTTGAGCTTCCATTTCCAAATGCCTTATAGTCTCTTTGTTTCTATATTACTCTCTCTCCACAAGGTCACATAACTCATTTTTTCAGTGCCTTGAGTAGTGTCTGACAACTGTTGTTTGTGTAAGTCAGTGAATAAAATAAAAAAATAAAATAAAAATAAAAAAGGATGGAAGCAAAGAGAAAGAAAAGAAAAAGAACTATTAAACATACTGCAATCCACTACAAAATGACTAGTGCAGGATGTATTTTTCTTTAAAAAGTATACCAATAGTTATGAGTGTTGTAATGGAGATTATGTAC
>NW_011888837.1:8731-10190 GCF_000151845.1 Pteropus vampyrus
ACCTTCACCAAATGATAGGCTACTCTGGGCCTCTAAACTCTGCTTGTCCCAAAGCTTGAGCAAGCACTAAAGAGTGGAACATGCCCCTTTATCAGTTTATCCTGAGAACTGGCTGGCCACATGGACTCTTTTTCATATGGTAACTTCCCCATGTTTTTCCACCTTCCTTTTAAAAGTTTATGCTAATCTTTGCTTACCTCACCGTACCCTGTAAAAATAGTGTTTTCCTGTTTGATTTTATGATCCTTGCAAATTTCTGAGATTTGAGTTTTTCCCCATGGCAATGGTCTCTCTTCTTGTTAAAGTCTCTCCTTGTCTAAGTTTGGATTTATTTTTATTTGACATGAGAAATGATTCTTGACTAAAAGCTGCGCCTCGGTTAAAATCATTCACATAAAAAAGCTTAACTGAAATTGTTCTAACGTAGTTGTTTAATCAGACTCTACATTGGAATACATTGCTGCTATCTCTACTATTTCTTTCTCAGTTCAAGCTCTTATTTTTTATCTTAAATTACCCTGATATTTTCCCAAAGGACATCTTTATGCTGTCAATACTCCTTCTCAACTTACCTGCCATAATCCTTCTTATGTAATCGTCTTTAGTAACACATTTAATTACATCCTACTTTATCAAATAATATTCTGACTGATGATTGCCTACCTTTATGTCTACCTTTATAAATAGATAATCAGCTGTCCACCATAGAGACTTTTGCTTGATGGTATTTATGTCCCCAATGGCTATCTCATTGCATGCTTGTGATGTGGTCCAGACATATCTAATGACTGAATGAGGACTAATTGCAGCTGGTCCCTTATTTCCTAAAATCATATCACTAGAGACAGTGTTTATTTCCAGTTGCTTCTTTCCAATCATTGATGAACTCCTTATTTCCATTTCTTTAAATCTTGCGGTGAAACTATATACCAAACTGTTAACTTTTCCTTGTCTGTTCTTCAGGGACTTAAGAAACGTTGAACAAACAGTGAAAAATTCATGGAATGAATTTCTATAGTCTTTTCCTCCACCTGTCACTTCTCACATGAGGTTCAGTTCTGCATGTCAGCCCACTGGCTTTTCAATTTGAATGCCTTTCACTTTGAAAATTAACATAGCCAAATTACCTTCTTTAAAGTCCCTTACTTAAATCAAGCACAGCTTATGCACAAAGCAATAGTTCTTATAACAAAACACAACAAAACAAAATATCACCCCCCAAAATACAGGGAGTCAACCAGAATATTGCCTCTTTTCTGAAAGGTCTATCTGCTTAGCATTTTTATTTGCTAATCCAGTTCCGACAACTCACAACTATTTTTCTTTTCTTTTTTCTCGATTTGGGCTTTCACTCAGTCCATCATCAAATCTGTTGCTTGCCTTTTCTTAGTGTTCTTTCTCCTTCTTTTATGTCTTTCTATGACCAGCCCATTTCGATTCTTCTGTCCCTCCATTTAAA
>NW_011888837.1:11620-13010 GCF_000151845.1 Pteropus vampyrus
AAAAAAAAAAAATCACTAGTTGTGGCTTACCTTTGTAATGATATCCTGTGCTTATGGACCATTGAAAGGAAATGGCTCTGCATATGGTTGTGGATATGCTCTATAGTTAGGATTGCCTGGTGGAAAATACCCTCCCTGTATATAATAAAAAGAAAGAGGATTTTACAGAGTTGAGACAATGACAGTGTAAATATTTCACAGTAATTTCTGTTAGAAACTTAGTTTGTTATTAAAGTTGGTAGGACCTTGTAGATCATTTGCATGATAGTTTTTTTCAAAATTCTATTAAAGTTTTTATTTTTTTATTTAAAAAAATGTTTAAAAGAAGAGAAAAAAGCAAAGCATTACAGTTTTACTGCTAGTCGACAATTTTGTTGTTTTCTAATACAAGAGGAGCTATTAATTATCACCAAACACTAATAAAAGTGTTAAATATTCTTCATAATATTACCTCTAAACTCTTACCTTGCCAAGCTTTGAATTTTCCAGGAAGGTAGAATTTGCTAATTCCAGGGTAGGTAGAATTGCTGCTTCTCACTTTTGACTTATAATGAACTTATTGTCTCTTAAATTCTCCTACATTTTTTTATATTAACTTTTGCTAATCCCAATATCCTTCCTACCTCTTTCTTCTGCAACTTTTAATTTGTTGCCATGCTAAAGTTAATCTACTTAATAGGTTAGTAAGAACTTTTGAGACTTTCTCATACTGACATAACGTATCAACATAATATGATGTATCAAGGATATATTTTACTAAGAAAATTGTTAAATACATAAAATTCCTTATCTTATTTACTGAGCTCAATTTAACTCCACCTAATGATTTCATCACCCTCCGAAAGAATCGGAAGATAAATCCTCATATCTTCACACGGAGTTTTAGCTGCCTCTGTGATCTTCGATTATGCATCTACTATACTGAGAACTAGAACATCTGCTTTTCAGACAAAAGCAGTTATGTTTGGGAGAAGATTTGACTTCTTCTGGATGACATTATGAGTTTCCGTCTAAATGCTACTGGTTCACAGGAAATATGGGCCCTTACCAGTATATCATAAAGAAATAAATTTAATATGTACCTTAGCCATTTGTTATATAGATGTGCAATGATTCTTCTTATAGAGTAATACTGAGAGAAAAAATAGTTGTATTATGCCACATTATCAGGGGAATACTTACATAGCGCCTCCGCCTAAAGAAACGAGGAAACTGTAAAATAAAGAACAGATTAAAAGTGTGATACATGTTTAACGATCAAGTTTTCCAGTAAAGGAAAGTATCTTACCTCTTCAGATGAATCAGCTCTCTTGAAAAAAGAAGAGAAAAGAAAATAGCAAACATTATAATTTTATAACTCCAGATTCAGTGTGAAAAGACAAAGTTTTGC
>NW_011888837.1:14129-16220 GCF_000151845.1 Pteropus vampyrus
TAAAGAAACGAGGAAACTGTAAAATAAAGAACAGATTAAAAGTGTGATACATGTTTAACGATCAAGTTTTCCAGTAAAGGAAAGTATCTTACCTCTTCAGATGAATCAGCTCTCTTGAAAAAAGAAGAGAAAAGAAAATAGCAAACATTATAATTTTATAACTCCAGATTCAGTGTGAAAAGACAAAGTTTTGCATAACTGACACACTATGCTAGTTGTTCTGTGTTGCCGTTGTTGTTTAGTGACATTTTTAACATGAGTAAAGAGTAAGCTATTGCTATAGTTAATTTGCAACATTCCAATATCAACTCACTCTGATCCAAATTTCTTTTGTGTGTATAAAGGAGGAAAATCTATCACTGTAAAGAGTGAAATTGAAAAGTTAAACTTTAGTATTGCTCAAGAGCAATATTTTTTACATAGATATGTTTTCAGTTTCTGAAAATCTGCATGCATTCAAATATTGATTGTCCTGAGAGTCTGTTGTCATGATTCTGCTTTTTCTGTGTTCTTCTTGGATTTTTATTTTTGAAACCCATTAAAAAAGGTAATGTGATAAACAGTGCAGTCATAACCACTTTGTTTTTGTAACATCAACTAAATCTAGTTAGATTGTTGGAAGTATTCTCATGTCTTGATGAATTTTGAAGTAATTGGACACCAAGAATGATACGCCAATACGCCAAAGTGAAAGATACGTTTTATTCTACCAGAAGAAAGGGTGGGGGAGGAGGAATAAAGAATGACATGAAAGAATCGAAGGAGAAGGAGGAGGTGGAGAAAAAGGAAGGCGTTCCAGTGAGGTCAGTCTTTACGTAGTGACCCACAGTAGTAAATGACAATACCACCTGGGAACTCTCGATATCTGGTAGAGATTTTAAAAGTTAAGCCCCTTTTATCGGCATCTCAGTCCCACATCTCTATGGGGCACTTTTTCCACATTTTCTTTTACACTAAGCTAATTACACTTGAGCATCTCTGTGTGTTAATGTCTGTGTGTCTCTGCAAGTGTATTCAAGATATATTCTGCCTTTAATGGACTTATATAGCTTAATTCAAAGAAGATGTCCATCTTAAACATTAAAACTGATAAAGACATGTTCGGGCAATACAACTATGGCTCAGAACGCAAGAAATAAGAATCTTTGAATAATTACTGAGACATATTCTTCAAAATTTTCTGATGTACTTACAGTCATGGCAACCATGAGAGCCATGATGAACGCGAGGATAAAAATCTTCATATTTGGTGAGTCCTGTGAAAGGATATGTGACAAATCAGTAACACAGTCATTCCTGGGCTTAAAAAATCATTCATTAATTGAACTTTGCTCCAAAGCCATGTGAAACATGCTAGAAATGCATAGACAAATAAAACACTTTGCCTGACACATGAAATTTAGAGACTAGTAGGGGATACTAATGAGTAAAGATAAGTGATACAGTATGGAATTACTAAAGAACCATGAAGACATAAGAAATGGACATCATAAATAGAACAAAAGAATAGCTGCAGGATATTAGAGTAAAAAGAAAGGGAAAGTTTGTGTTAGATTGCATAGGATAAGTAAAGAGAGTTTGGGGGAGCCTGCAAAGAAACAGAATTGAGAGGGAGAACAGCACACTGGAAATGAAAGAGTTCAGCAGGTAAGAAAAGAAGGACAGAAAGGGAGACAGGCTGACTGTTTAGATCGTTGTGAGATTATAGGGGCCTTACATAATGACATCAGGAATAATAATTAAAGCAGAGTTTATAATAATGCTTAGAATATAGACTGACAAGCAATAAGGATTGGTTTTACAATAGAGATAGATAGAGAAAATGAGTCAGGTTTTTGGCTTGAGAATCTGTGTAGGTGGTGTAAACGCTACTGTTAGAAAATTAATGATAATAAATGAAAATAATTCAAATTGAAAAGGGTTTCAGGGAACGTATTTGTAAATGCTTTGCAAAATCGAATTATTCAAAATGATCCAAACTCCAAACAATCTTATTCACCAAAATTATCCTAAACTAGTAGTCATTGATATGTTTTTGTAATTCAAGAATACAAGTGAACCTAGTTCTTTTGCTGCTGAAAAAGAGGTAAA
>NW_011888837.1:18288-19745 GCF_000151845.1 Pteropus vampyrus
GGTATATTTTATGTCCTAGTCCATTGCAGCTCAACATATGGTATGTGGAATCATCAGAATCAGCATCACCTGGGAACATTTTGGAGCTGTACGGTCATAGGTCCTCTTTCCAGACATGTTGATTCAGAATCGGGAGGTGCAGGATGAATCTCATGTCATTAACCTCAATTCTTTGTGTATCATAAAGTTTGAGAAACCACATAATCTATTCATGTATTATTTGTCTATAGACTTGACCTTACAAATAGAATCTCAGGTTTAGTTTAGTATCAGGGGTTTTAAGGAAATATTTATTAGGCGAATCTTCTCTACTGTATTTGAACAAACCCATTAGAAATTATTGTTATTCTCTGGGTGGTAGATAAAACATTATAAATGTTTTAAAAGGCAAATCAAGAATTAAAGTTCAACTCAATTTAAATTATTCTTATTCTTTTTTCATTGAATTCTAACCCCTGTAGGTAGGTAGGCTCTTCTCAGTGTGAAACGAATTCAATCTCTGGTATAGAATATTCTCAATGGAATAAAATTATGTAAGGTTTCGGAAGTATTAGAATAAGTTGGAATTTTAAAACTAATCCCTGCTTTACTCATTTTGGAAATTTCACGTGATTCCTTCCTTCCTACCTCTTTTCTTTCTCTCTCTCTTCTTTCCTCGGTTATTCTCTTCACCTCCTTTCTTCCCCCGTTTATTTCCTCAATGATTCTCTTTAATAATGTTACTAGTCTCTATTCTAATAGACCTATGATATTCACAGCCTACTGAACAAAAAGAGAACCAATGCTCCAAAACAACAACAACCACAACAAAAGAAACTGCCGGGTAATAAATATTGTAGATGCAAATATGCATATTTAAAACCTACAATTAAACTTAACTCACTCATATTATAGGTTGGAACATAGAACTGTAGAATCAGTCTACCCATCATTTTCTGCTTCAACACAATAGGAAGTGTAGGGATTATGTGTAACAGAAGGAAACCAGAATAGTGGACTCTAAACAAAGGAGTAGTTTTCTTGGTACTTATGGTTTCATTCACCAGGAACAGTAGGTCATTTTAGAATATTGATGGACCAGAACTTGTCCTGTTATTTTCTAATTAAGTAAAACAAGTATTATACCCTCTATAACCAAAGACCATATTGCCTGAAAATGCCAGGGTCTATCATAGAGGGGACAAATCAATAAAGAGTGACTGCTTTATCACAAGTATGGCATTCAATTGGTGGCATAAGGATGCAATCTCTGAATGGGATTTATGGTGGTATTCATGCTAGATTTCCTTTCCCTTCTCTGCCTCCCCTTGTCTTTTTCTTTCTCCACCTTCATTTACTCCTCCTCCTTCTCTTCTTCCTTCTTTACTTCTCCTACAATGAAAGTATGGTCTATAGGCTATGACAAAATCCATAGTGTTTATTTACTTAATTACAAGTCCAGATTGCAATAGACCCTG
>NW_011888837.1:19795-21128 GCF_000151845.1 Pteropus vampyrus
GACAAAAGTTTGATATAGTAGAAAGAAAAGCTTTCTTTTCAGCCTAATCACAAGTGAAATGAAAATGAGTTAAATAAAAGAAATTATTCAAACAAATAGCGTGTTACACAGCGTTAATTATGTTGAAAACCGGAAACTATTTTGAGAATGAAAATGACAATGAAAAGCTAACAGAAAATAAATTAGTGATGGAAACAAAGTAACTTTGAAAAAGTTACTAAACCATCTACTGCCATGCCACCCTGAACAAGCCCGATCCTGTCCGATCTCGGAAGCTAAGCAAGGTCGGGCCTGGTTAGTACTTGAATGGGAGACCACCTAGGAAGACCAGGAGCTGTAGACATAAACAATAAAAAACTAAGGGATTGTAAGCTGACAAGGGTCTTGCAATCTGTGAGGTCAACCAAGGGTTGCCTCGCCTAAAAAAAAAGAAAAAAAAAAGAAAAAGAAAAGAAAAAATTACTAAACCTTTAAAATAGTATACACATTTGCCAAAAGAGAGCTTATGCTACTCTAGATATCATTTTTCTGTAAAATTTCAACTTCAACATGCAGTTAAAGGTAAAGTAATTATTAACACAGTGGGTAGCATATATTTTATCAAAGGAATAAAAAGACTTCCGGACAATCTTCCTGCGATGGGGGTCTTCTACTCCTTATTCCACAATACTCACTCGGTACCATGATTGCTGTCCACTCAGACGCAATGAGATCCTGACTTTGCCTTCAGACCTCGACATAGGGCCATCACTTCTTTAAATAGCTTCTTTATGAGAAATTATCAATAAATATCATACAGCTTAAAAATAGTTTTCAACTTATTCTAGCAGTAAAAATTTAGAATATGCCATCACATTAGATTGTACATGAATATATTATGTCTTACCCAAGATGAGATGCAAGAACTCGAGAAGCTGAAATTCTGAAGCTCCAAGAGACGATGTGCTTTTCTAGAGGACTGGTGTATTTATATATACTGAAATCCTCCCCTTGTTTTTCTAAATGGTGTCGATTATGATATCATATTATAGAACTGAAAATAGCATCTAATATCTGTCTCCACGGACATGAAGAAGAAACTTAAACTTTACAATAGAAGCTTGTGAAGCAGAGTGACAAGGAATCAACTGTACCCGTCACATATTAATCTCGATATTAGTCTAGGTATGTGGGAATAACACAAAGGGACAAGTATGCTAGAGTAAACCAAGCATAGATATGAATTGAAATGGTGAAATCAGCATCTGCCCTATTTCAACATATGCATGTCCAAGATGGAGTAACTCTGTGCAAAAAAGATACCATCTTACCAAATTTTACCGGTTCTCTAATA
>NW_011888837.1:22657-24424 GCF_000151845.1 Pteropus vampyrus
ATGCATATTTAAAACCTACAATTAAACTTAACTCACTCATATTATAGGTTGGAACATAGAACTGTAGAATCAGTCTACCCATCATTTTCTGCTTCAACACAATAGGAAGTGTAGGGATTATGTGTAACAGAAGGAAACCAGAATAGTGGACTCTAAACAAAGGAGTAGTTTTCTTGGTACTTATGGTTTCATTCACCAGGAACAGTAGGTCATTTTAGAATATTGATGGACCAGAACTTGTCCTGTTATTTTCTAATTAAGTAAAACAAGTATTATACCCTCTATAACCAAAGACCATATTGCCTGAAAATGCCAGGGTCTATCATAGAGGGGACAAATCAATAAAGAGTGACTGCTTTATCACAAGTATGGCATTCAATTGGTGGCATAAGGATGCAATCTCTGAATGGGATTTATGGTGGTATTCATGCTAGATTTCCTTTCCCTTCTCTGCCTCCCCTTGTCTTTTTCTTTCTCCACCTTCATTTACTCCTCCTCCTTCTCTTCTTCCTTCTTTACTTCTCCTACAATGAAAGTATGGTCTATAGGCTATGACAAAATCCATAGTGTTTATTTACTTAATTACAAGTCCAGATTGCAATAGACCCTGGCATTTTCAGACAATATAGTCGTTGGTTATAGAGCATATAGCACTTGTATTACTTAATTATAACATAACAGGAGAAGATCTGGTCCATCAATATTCTAAAATGACCTACTGATCCTAAGAATGAAACCATAAGTAACAAGAAAAGGACTCCTGTGTTTAGAGTCCACTATTCTGGTTTCCTTCTGTTAGACATAATAGCCTGTGTGTATTAATGAAATGAAAATACTACAACCGACAAAAATAAAACAACCTATGACTGCCTGTTAAAAACATAATACATCCTGGGCATTGGGAATACCAAGAGACAATCTCTTATTTCTGCTCTGAAAAAGTTTGCCTATGTTATGGACCAAATGTTTGTGACTCTCAACCCCAAATTCATATGATGCAGCCTGCACACCAATGTGATGTATTAGGAGGAAGCGCTTATCGATTAGGTTAAATGACGTCACGAGCTGGAGCCCCCATATGGAAACAATGCCATTATAAAAATAAGGGACACATAGCTTTCTCTGTCCATCCTGTGATGATATAGAAAGAAGGCAACTCTCTACTGGCCAGGAAGAGGACCTGCACCAGAACTCCAACTATGCTGGCACCCCGATCCAGGGCATCCCAGGCTCCAGAACTGTGAGAAATAAATATTGTTGAAGCCACCCCAGTCGGTGGTATTTTGTCACAACAGACAGAGCTGACCAAGACATCTTGTTATTTGTGAAACATACGTTAAAGGCAACTCCGGAGAGAAAAGTCTAGAAATGGTTGAATATGTGATTTTTTAAAGTTGGGAGAAAAAGATCCAGACTGGAGCTGAAAATTTAGGAGTAATCAACTTATTGATTGTAATGGAAATATGAAAATTGAGGAAATAACGTAGGAGACATTCTGAAGAGTCAAAAGCGAAACAGGCTGAGGACAGAACCCTATGATAACACCAAAATCACATGAGAGTGAAGTAGAAAAGTTCCTGGAAATCTCCTAGAAGGGAAAGAGTAGCAGAAGTGAGGACAATTTTCAAGTAATTAGTGAATCATGGTAGCCAAGGGGATGAAATTTCTGAAAGAAAGCTTAATCATCATGAACTGTTACAATGACATTGGAGATTGCTTAATCTCTTTAAACTACAATTTTCTTATCTACAATGGACAGAATAAAGT
>NW_011888837.1:25295-61059 GCF_000151845.1 Pteropus vampyrus
GATTATCTCTTTCTATGCTTAGGGGCTAAAAGCTTTCCCACACCTAATTATTAATTCTTTACACAATCCTATTGAATCAGGTATCATCCCATCCAAATAAAGAATGCAACATTCAACAGAGTTAAGGTACTTGTCCCAAATCACACAATGGGTAAATTCTTAGAGAAAAAACAGAACAAAACAAAACAAAAACAAACAAACAAACAAAAACACCATTTGGGTCCACTGGATTCCAAAGTGCAAGCTATTATAGTAATACCACAATGCCTGTGTAACTTTCCCATTGCTGCTGTAAGACGTTATCAGAAAGCTACTTGCTTAACACAATGCGATTTCAAAAATTTTTTAAGCCATCGTACTGAAGTAAAAGTTTGGGGATAAGTACATACCCATGAAAGCATCATCACCAGAAATACCACAGACACATTCATCGCCACCGAGTTTCTTCCAGTCCTCTTTATTATGATGATTATTTTATGTGTATGTGTGAGGTAAGAAGAATTAACATTAAATCTACTCTCAGCAAATCTTAAGTATGAAATACAGTATTGTTAGCTATGGGAACTATGCTGTATAGTAGGTCTCTAGAAGCTATTTATCCTGCAGAATTGAACTTTGTACCCACTCTGACTATCACCATTCTATTGCCCCCTCATCCTGACCCCTGGCAACCTTCATTCGACTCTATGCTACAATAAGTTTGACAATTTAGATTCTTATGTAAGTGAGTTCTTAATATTTTTCTTTCTATATCTGGCTTATTTCACTTAGCATAATACCTTCAGGTCCACCCATCTTGCCCAAATAGCAGATTTCCTTCTTTTTAAAAGATGAATAATATTCCATTTTATGCATATACCACATTTCTCTCTCATGCATCCGGCAATGCACATTTAAGTTGTCTCTGTGTCCTGGCTACTGTGAATAATGCTGTAAGAAACTTGAAAATGTCACCAAATTTCCGTTTTCTCCAAGCCTTGCTAACACTAATTTTTACTTATCTTTTGGACTTGCTCTTTCTCTCTCTCTCTCTCTCTCTCTCTCTCTCTCTGTCTCTCTGTCTCTCTGTCTCTGTCTCTGTCTCTCTCTCTCTCTCACTCTCTCTCTCTATCTCTGTCTCTCTCTCTGTCTCTCTCTGTCTCTCTGTCTCTCTCTGTCTCTCTCTGTCTCTCTGTCTCTGTCTCTGTCTCTGTCTCTCTCTCTCTCTCTCTCTCTCTCTCTCTCTCTCTCTCTCCCTCACAGTAATAGCCACCCTTATATGGAATCTTACAAAAGAAGCCTTCAATTTTTCCCCCTCTCTCCCTCGGTGTTGTTACTGTCCTAATTTTTTAATTCTTGACATATTAAAACCCACACATGCATCGATATTATGTTTGTTTGAAAAGTATTAATGTTTTAAAGAGCTGTAAAATACAAGTAATTAAGTTGTGTCATATTAATCTCCATATTTACCATTTTTGATGTGCTTCCTTTGAGTATATAGAGATTTGCAAGTGGTATCACTTTACTTCTGTGTGAAGGTCTACCTTTAACACTTCTTGTAAAGCAAGTTTTCTGGTCATCAATTTGTTCAGCTTTACGAGTCTGAAAAATCTATATTATCTTTCCTCTAAAAGTGTATTTTCGCTGGTTATAAAAATTTGTTTGAAAGATATTTTTCTCTTAGTAGCTATAAAGGTTTTGTCACTGTCTTCTCGCTTGCATATTTGGCAAAATTGTGAGCTGTCATTCAAATCTTTGCTACTCTGTATATAATATGTTTTTCTCTAGCTACCTTTTAATGGTCTTGTATAACTGTATGCAATGTGATTACGATGCGTTTTCTTTTTTTTCACGTTCTTGAACTTACTTGTTGAGCTTCTAGATCTATGATTTACAGTTTTCCTAATAATGAAAACTCTTTAGCCACTTACATATTGAAATATTTTTCCAACCTTCTCCTCACTACCACTACAATTACATGTGTGTTTTTGAGTTGATTTCAAGTTTATTTGTTCATTTAAAAATTAGACAGTTTTATTGCTATATTTTCAGGTTTCCTAATTTTTTCTTCAGTAATCTTCCAAGTTCTTTTTTCTAAACATCTATTAATGACCCTTAGTGTCCTTTTTTATCTCAGACATTGTATTTTTCAAGCCTGTTCATGTTTCCATCTATTTACATATAAAAAAATATAATAACAATATATATTTTAATATTCTTCTTTAGTAAGTCTATCGTTTGTGTCCCTTCTGAGTTTGTTAAGCTTGATTGGTTTTACTCTTCATCATGAGTCCTCCTTCCTTCTTTGTTCCGTGCCTGGTAATTTTGATTAGGTGCCATACATTGTGATTTTACCTTTTGGGAGGGTTCCAGATCTTTTTTTATTTTTTTTATATATTATTGTCTTCTGTTTTGGGTCACAGTGAAGTTCAATTTTGAACAAGTTTGCAATTTAGAGGCTTGCTATCCAGCTTTCTTCGGTAATCCAAGGCAGACTACCCTGTCATTTAGAGTGAAATTTAACCAACTACTAGTGAATTCTAACAACGCCATGTGGATGACAAGCTTTTCCCACTCTGGCTTTCGTAACATGCTCTATTCTCAGCCCCTTTTGATCTCCGTGATCCTACGACCTGCTCCCTTTTGATGTCCTGTCCCGAGCCTCATGAGGTTTCCTCACGTTTACTTGTGTTAACCAAAACTCGGTGGAGGATGAAGGGCAATCCCTAGTAGATCATTGGAACCCTTTCTCTGAGAATTAAAACACACCAGAAAAATTTCTTTTTATTTGACGAGAAACTTTTAAAATTCTTGAATTAACTGCTGCCTTTAGGCCTGGACATTGAGCGACAATGTAAATGGAACCTTCAGTTAAGAACACAATGTCGAAGAAAAATTGCATTTAAAGGATTTAGTTAAATTTTATTTGAATCGCATTTGGCTTATAAAATATTGAAATTTTCGCTACAAACTTTTCAATCACAAGTAAATTACCTGTGTAATTTACATGCATAAGCTTTTTGTAAAGGGTTTAAAATAAAGTGTAGAAAATGTCCTCTGTGTACAAGGACACATTCAATCAGAAATAATAGCTCTGAGAAGAAAATTTCACAAGCACGAATGGACACAGTGGTCACTCTAGTGTTTTCCTTTCAAGTTTTGGTTGTGTACAAAGTTCAGAATCGGCATTAGTGTTTATCTAAAATATAAGCGTAAAGGGCCAACATGACAAAGTGTACAACAGCAAATCCTTTAGCAATAGCTGGTATTTATCGAGTGGTTTAGGGCTGTCTACCACAGTTCCAAAGTTTTGCAAATGTTAACCAGTTTCATGCTTACATAAACTTGTGATATTGTTAACATTATCAGTCAGTGCATAGGTGGTACCAGCAATGCCTGGGGAGATTAAAGAAATTGCCCATGATCACAGTACAAGTAAGAAATGGAAAAAGAAGAATTCCAGCACAGATGTACAGCCCTAGAGCCTTTCGTCTGAAGCACTGCACCACGAGGCTACGCTGCACGTACATACCAGCTGGAAGTTAATTTGAGAGGTGATTTTTACCTTTTAATGCCTTGGCCCCCAGTTTGATTCCCTTCTTCAGTATGGTCCTCCTGATAATGAAAAACAATAGACAACTTTTCCAAATAAGCTTATGTGAAAAAAATAATAACATGTTTGACAAGACATGTTTTGTCATGTATTTTCCAAATAGAAATATTCACTTTATTGTCGTTCATTCATTTTGCATTTTCCAATTGCTGATCAGGAATCCCATTAAAGAAGAGACATGATGGCCAGAAATTAGATACTGACTCGAATATCCTTAACTTCAATTTTAAAAGGAGAAACAAATTTATAAAGATGTTTACTAAAGGCTAAATTAGAATTATGAACACTATATAGTGAAAGTATGAAATAGTCAATTGATACATCGGGTTAAGGCCTGAACTATGACCCATAGGATATTCAGAAATAGACAAAGCAAGAAATGTCCCATAGGATACTCAGAAATAGACAAAGCAAGAAATATCAGAAGGATACTCTAAGTCAGAAGTGAATGAAACTGACAGAATATTTATCAAATAAACATAAATACAAAGGTTTCTAACAAAATAAATTAAAAATAATTTATTTTTAGCAGTTTAATATTTTTCAAAAGAACATGTTGCTATTACAATTATTCGACAAATCTGTATTCTAACTGAATCAAGAAATAATCATTGTAAAAGCTATAGTAATTTTTATATGAACTACTAATGAACTACTTTTCAACTAAAACCAATTAAGCTGTTTTTTCAAAACTCACTAAAAAATATAAATAATCCTCACTTAATGGAGGCATTAAATAGATCCTTTGCAGAATCTGGTTGTTAACTATTAATTTATACATTTATACAACAGATAATTACTAACAACCCATTACGTTGGCATTTGAAAATTAGTAATAATCACTAATATTAATTAGTAATAAACATAAACAATAATATTTCTGAAAGACCAGAATGTATGTTTTCATTTATATGTATTATTCACATCTATATGCATACATATTATATATATATATTCTGGAATATAAATTTTATAGCTAATCCGGTATTTTCTCTTTCTTCATAGATTGGATTGGAAAAGTCATTTCTCCACCTATGCTATCCTCACCTATCCTATCAACCTTATATTATCAACATGTTTTGACATGCTTTTTTAAAATGCAACAATATTGAGCCAAAGGAAGATTGAGTGGAATATTTTCTGTATCGTTTATATTCTTCTTCACAGTTCATGTTGTTTATGCCAGATTTAGATGGTGGTACCACATTAACTGTATTGATAATTAATTCAAGACTTTTCAGCACTATTTCTGAGATATAGAACTACCTATCTCTTGCCAAACATAAATGTTTCAAATATGTTTTTTAGCTGTGTGATCTTTTTTTCTGCCCATTCCTCATCCTTAGAAACCAGTCCACTGTTACTAGAATAATTAGTTCTATAATAACTAACCATAACTCTCTTTGGACTGCACTAAAATAACTTTGTATATGCTTAGGACCTTCAATTTTTATGCCTCTTACACTCGATATCTTTTTTTGCTACAAATTTATAAGCCCCACTACAGCTATATTATCAGCATTATTTCATCCTCATTCTAACATGCTTCTGATTTGTTCCTGCTTCCATAAGTGTATTCCAAACATCTTCTACCAAAATTATCAAGTCTCCAATCAGAGTCCCTGCTTGCCTAGATGAGAACCCACAGTAGACCTCCATGCAAAGAGGTTCAGGCACTAAATGCTGGAACCTTCTAAGGCCTTCCGTCCATGATTTAGAATTTTGTTTTTCAGCCAACATTGAGAAAACCTATGATATGGCAAACATACATTCTAGATGTTTTTGTATAACAGAAAACAAAACAAAGATCCCGGCTTCACGGAGCTTACAATTCTAATCATTGGAGGAAGACAACAAGAAAAGACACGATACATGATACACCAGGTGGTGATAACTGCACTAAAAAAGAGCAAGGCAGAGTAGGAGAAAATGTTAGACAGTGTGTCAGGAAGGCCATTCTAGCAAGTTGAAGTTTGACCATGAAATAAAAACGATGTGAGAGCGTTAGCTAGAGGAACACAGTTCCAGTAAATGAAACAGTAAAAGCAAATTCATCAAGGTGTGTGCATGCATAGAGTAAACGGAAAACACCAAACAGTTGAGCGTGGCTTGGGAAAACCGAAAGATGGGAAGAGTTCAAAGGAAGTATATCAAGAAAGGAGGAAGACCATTATGGCTCTACCATTTGTGTTAAGCAGTTGTTTTGGGGTAGAAGTTCAACTGAGAGTCATTATGAGACATATATTTTAGAAAGGTGAAAAGAGTGAAAGCTAGGAGACTTCTTGACTGCTTCAAAGAATTTTCCAGTCATTTAAGCTCTCACTTACCCCTTGTATTCCATTTTGTGTATTTCCACTTGGTCTCACTTTCTTTCTACTCACCTAGACTTCATCACGGACCATTTTAAATGTTCTCTTAATAGTTCACACTGCTTCTCTGCCTGTGGCATTCCTTCTTGGAAAAGCCCCACCGCGGCAAACCCCTAAAATCTGCTTTCCCTGCTACTTTACCCAGGGAGCTAAATTCTAAAGAAAAAAAGAAACAAACCTCCCAACCATATAATTGTTCTTTTTGTAACTTTATGTTTCCTTTACTTTACTGGTCACACAAAACTGCTAACCAAACATTTCCGCGTTGGACTTGGAGTTAGCTATATTTTCATCTTTGTTTTTCAAAAACTATTAGCTTCACCATGCTCCTCAACACTTCGATTATCTCCCCACCATCCCCCCGCTGCCCACAGATGATCTGAAAAGAATCTCTCTTTCTCCATTAGAGAGAATATTAAAACAGTCCTGCATAATCATGAACCTCCAACTATAACCTTTTTATAACTTGATCTAAATCTGAACATCGACTTTCACCTTCTAGACTAAAAAATATGCTGATCCATATGGATTTTCTAGTCCATAGTCTATGTTTCTTTCATTATACTCCACATCAAAGCAATTCTTTTTTCTTTTTTTTTTTTTAAGGTAAAAATGCTGTGGTGAAACTAGAATAATGATTTTAACAGCTAAAATTTACTCAGCATCTACCATGTACAGTGTCACGAATATGCATTGATTCAATTGTCTCTCACAATTGTTAACAGCAATGCAGTAGAAGGAATTTCAGCTTGTCTCTAAGGGTGTTACTGCATTTGGTTTCGTCAGTTAGGTCTCACTCCTCCTTAAAGCTCCTTGTAATTCTCTTTCTTGGACTACTTCTATATATTTTGCATTGCCTCCTTTTCCTTAGACATAAAATTGATGCTCTCTGTGATTCTGAACTCAGCCTTTCTGACTATACACTTTGCTATACCATTTTGTCATTTTTAGGACTTTAATTAACACGTATAATCTGTTGATAACTAAATATTTTGATACAGTCCTGAATTTTTGAATCTCAATTAAGACTGACATGCCTAATCATTTCCTGTTTATTTTTATATTACCCAAACAAAAATATAAGCACTCTGAGTATCTTTCCATTTAGACTCCAATCCATAAAATGTATCCATGTGAACTTATATTTGTTCTAAGTTTGCTAGGTCTATATTTTTTATAATTGTAAAATGAAATAGGATTATGTTATTTAATGTAGCTGTCTTTGCAGATAATTAAATAGGTTTCTAGGAATTGTATAATCTCCTGGACACTCCAGACTCTAACTTTTCCTATCTGTAAGTTGGCAGTAACATGTTTGCCCACAAATTGGAGTAGTTAAAAAAAAAAAATTGAAACAGAAAAAGGTAGTATAGAACCTTGGCAAGTACTGTGTCTTTATGGCACAATCCTTACAAAATTGCATTAGCTGTTTAAGTCTTTTCTAAATGAAGCACTTTTTAATTTTCAGAAACATGGAATTAGCTCATGGAGATTAAAGTGCTTTTTTCCCCCTTTTCACTGCAAAATAGCAAGATGTGTTCCCCACTACCAGTCTTCTAAAACCATCTCCTGTTGGTGGAGTATGAGGTTGTAGATAACATAAAAATTCCACTTTGTTTTTATCATGTTTCTCTTGTTTCTGACTGTCAGATTTATTCTGGGTTCTCAATTCTGTTCCATTGGTTTGTGTGCTCATTTTTCTGCCAATGCCAAATAGCAGAACATGTTCCCACCTACCAGTCTTCCCAAACCATCCCCTGTTCTTAGAGGATGAGACCTTAGATAACATAAAAATTCTGCTTTGTGTTTATTGTCTGTTCCTCTTTTTTCTCAGGATGGCTTTGGCTATTTGGGGTCCTTTGTGATTCCATACAAATATGATGATGTTTGTTTTATTTCTTTAAAAATGCCATTGGGATTTTGATGAGAATTGCATTAAATCTGTATATTGCTTTGAGTAATACAGCCATTTTAACTATGTTGATTCTTCCAATGCATGAATATGAAATATCTTTCTATTTATTTGCATCTTCTTTAATTTCTTTTAATAATTTCTTGTGGTTTTCAGTGTATAAGTCCTTCACATTTTTTGTTAAGTTTATCCTAGATATTTGATTCTTTTTATTGAAATTGCATTATTTTTTTTCTATTGTCTTTTTCTTCTCAATTTCCTTTAATTTTGCCCTAATTTTCACATTTTTTTTTTACTTCTGACTTTAGGCTTCATTTATTCTTTTTTTCTCCTAGTTCTTTAAGATGTAATGTTAGGTTGTTTATTTGGGATTTAATTTTGTTTTCTGAGATAGGCCTGAAATGATCCAAACTTTCCTCTTATTACAGCTTTTGCTGTATCCCAAAACATTTGATATGTTGTATTTTTATTCTCATTTTAGTCTATGTATCCTTTGACTTCTCCTTTTATTTCTTCTTTGACCCAGTTATTCTTTAGTAGCATGTTGTTTAATCTTTGCATATTTGTGTTTTTTTTCCATGAAAGGCTTTGTAAATGTCGATTATGTCCATTTGATCTAATTTGTCATTTAAGGCTGATATTTCCTTATTGATTTTCTGTTTGAATCATCTATTAATAGCTATCAATAGGAGGATATTTAGGTCCCTTACTATAATTATGTGATTGTCAGTTTCTTCCTTTAGTTCTATTAGTAGTTGCTTGACATATTTTGGGGCTCCCTGATTGGAAGCATATATATTGATGTGTTATGCCTTGTAGTATTGTTCTCTTAATCATTATGAAATGTCCATGTTTGCCTCTTGTTACCTTTTTCATCTTGAAGTCTATTTCATCAGATATAAGTGCAGCTATACCCACTTTCTTATGGATGCCATTTTCTTGGATTATCATTTTTCACCCTTTCACTTTTAGGCTATATTTGTCCTTGCAGCTGAGATGTGTCTCTCGAAGGCAGCATAAGATTGGGTTTTGTTTTTTGATCCAATCTGCTACTCTGTGCCTTTTTATAGGTGAGTTTAGCCCATTTACATTTAGGGTGATTATTGAAATATGAGGTTTTCCTATAGCCATTTTATCTTTTGTTTCCTGGTTGCTCAGTGTCTCCATTGTTCCTTTGTCCTTGTTATTTCTGTCTGTTATTTTAGTATGGTGGTATTCTATGATTTTTTCTTTCTGTTTCTTCTTTTTTTATGTTCAGTTCTGTTTGTGTGTGTGTGTGTGTGTGTGTGTGTGTGTGTGTTTGTATGTGTGTGTGTGTGTTACCATTAAGTTTATGTAAAAGAAAGTTTCATATGTACAGGAGTCCTTTTTGTTCTTATCTCAATTTCTCTTCACATTCAGACCTTTACCTTCTTCTCTTTTATGTTTTCATTGTCACAAGTTTTCCCAATTCACGCTGTAAGTTTATTTTCAAGTCATAGCAGCTATTGTCTACTTCTATTTTTAAAAGTTTTACCTCTTTTGACCATCTTGTAATATTTAAGTGTATAATACCCTATTCTGAATAAGAGTTGCAATTTCCTGCTTCTGTCTGTCTTCTTTAGTCATCTTACTCATATTTTTGTATCATTTTGTCTTTTGGTTTCAGGTAGAATAATCCCCTTTAGTATTTTCTGTAATGCAGGCCTTGTGGTAAAAAATTCCATCAGCTTCTGTATGTCTGGATACGTCTTTATTTCTCTTTCATATCTAAAGGATAAGTTTTCTGGGTACATTTTTCTTGGCTGGTAATTTATCTCTTTCAGCAGTTTGAATATTTGATCCCAATCCTTTCTAACTTGTACAGTTTTTGCTGAAAAATCTGATAATAATCTAATGGGATTTCCTTTATAGATCACTGTCTTCTTTTCCCTGGCTGCCTTGAGAATGTTTTTTTGTCATTAATATTTGACAGTTTTAATTTAGTGTGTCTTAGGCAAGGCCTTTTTGGATTGAGATAATTAGGTGTTCTGTTTTTTCTATAGGTTCGGGAAGTTCCAGTTGACTGAACAGGCTCTGTGTTCCCTTTTCCTGCTCTTCTTCTGATAGACCCATTAATCTTACATTGCTCTTTCTGATGGAGTCAGATAATTCTTGAAGAGTTCTTTCATTTTTTTCACTTTCAACTCTTTCTCTTCTTCCATCTGTGTCATTTCCAGATTTCTGTCTTTGATGTCACTAATTATTTCTTCCACCTAGTCAGCTCTATTTCCTAAGCTTGTTATTTCATTCTCCATCTCTTTTATTGAGTTCTTCAGCTCCAGAATTTCTATTTGGTCCTTTTTTAAAAGTTCAATCTCTTTGATAAAATATCCCTTTTGGTCATTGACTTTATTTCTGAGTTTACTAAACTGCTTATCTGAGTTTTCTTGTATCTTCTTGAGTTTTTTTCAGAATTGCAATACTAATTTTTTTGTCTTTTAAATCACATATTTCCATGTCTTTAAGTTTATTTTCTGGAAATTTTTTATTTTCTTTTTGAACTACCTTATTAATTTGGTTGTTCATAGTATTTAGTGGATTATTTTTCTGCTTAGCCATTTATGTGAATGAACTCTGCTTTTATTATTGTTGTTGTTGTTGTTGTTGTTACTATTATTATTATTATTATTATTATTAAAGAATGATGTCTCTAGTAGGTTGATAAGAACAGGTTTTTCTTTTGTTTTTCAGCAGGTGGTGCTTGAAGAGAGTATAAGCCTCTTGTACGGTTAAGGCTTATTGGATCTCTGTTGGGTGGTGGAGGATGCCTTGTATTCCCTAGAGAGGTGGGCATCTCCTCTGTAATCAGGTTGCCTCAGTCTCAGGGCTTCACTTCTGTGGGAGTATGTGGGTTCTAATCCCCAAAAGTCCTGGTGTACTGCCTGAAGTATCCCAAGTGCCCCATGTAGGATCAGCCTCAATGGGTAGGTGTGTACAGATCTCTCAGAAGTGTTTGTGTGTTGTACTAGGGATCCTTTACTGGATTATAGCTGTTCAACTTGTTATAATTTCAAGAGACAAGTTCAAGGGGACTGCTCATGCCACCATGCTTCTGATATCTAAGACATAATAAAGTTTTGACCTCAAGACATATATTTTTTGAGGACAAAATTTGTCAAATCATACCCAGTGATACATTGAATTTTGTAGGAGATGTACCTCCTTTATTGTTATAAACAGTTGAGATAAAATGAAATAGCAAAATAGAAATATGAATTTTAACTAAAAATTCAAAATCAGTAATAAGACTCCAATTTTATTTTGACATTTATCTCCATGTAGGAGAAAACAGGTAGAGTTAATAAAATTGTACCTTCTCCTTTTGAAACAATGACGTTCATTTTGGACATGAAGTTTTTAAAATATAAAAGATATGATATTCTACAGAAAAAACATATGGCATTTAAATTAATTTCTACACTTGATTCATTCTATAATAGTGCTTTCCTTGTTGACCTCTTTTGTGGAAAATATTGAAATCATTAGTTCAATCTCCAAATTAGACCCTTGTATAACTCAATATAAATCTACACATTAACTTTTCCTCCATTGTTAAATGATATCCTCCTCTACTTCAAAGCAAACTTCTTTTTTATTGCAACCCACATTTTTCTTAATGATAATAATGGTGATAGAAATAATGACAATTATAAATCCTAAAATTTACTAACCAACTTTACTGTGCAGTGTGATTTATATGCACTTTATTCAATTTTTTTTCAAAACTATTACTATAACATCTTGCAAATGAGAAAATCACAGCTGAAAGAGATTAAATAATTTGTCCCTGAAAGTCTCTATTTTATTCAGTTCTTTTTGTTACGTTTTTCTTCTTGGTAATTTTCCTTATAAATCTAGTTATTTGGTTATTTCTTTCAGATATTTTCATGGACTACTCTTCTCTCTCTCAAATATATTAATATTCTCTAAAGTTCTAACTTCAGACTACTCCTTATTGTACTATATTTATCTTATAGCATCTTACCCAAATTAATTACCATCTATATCCTATAACTCCCTAATACATTTAACTATCTTCTGGACATCTCTATATATTTGTTTGTCATCAGATTAATATGTAAGCACCTTGAGAGCAGTATCAGTATCTTTTCACTTGAACCTCCTGAACTCAAAATCATATCTTACATCTAGTTGCACTCAAAGATTATTTCAAATTTGTCATCTTTTATTTATAGATTACAATAGAATAAAACAGTAATATAACATACATCTAAGCTCTTTGTGGGCTTAAAAATGTATTTCAAACATCTCTCAAGGACTCTCCAGTTTTGCATTTCTGTAGTTGGTAAGAATTGACAGTTAAATATCATCTTGTCATTGGAAGAGATTAACAACATAAAACATGAAAACACATTATAGAAGTTGGCTGTGGCTTGTATCATATTTATGAGATATCACTATCTCTTAGTTGACCTGTGTTATAAATGAAAAACCATGATATATTCAAGGACATAACATTTGGTCATGGAGGAAAATGAATTATTCTTCCTTTATTTAAAGATAGCAATACAAGTTCTGATCTATTAGTTTTCTAAAGTCATCCATTGGTCATGAAATATAAGATTATGGATGAAATAAGAATGTCATTCCTGTGCTTAGAGTTGGCAGTTCTTATTTCTGAATGTGAAATATAATCCACATACTTGCTATCTTGTTGAACCTAATTTGAATATATCTTGTTGAATGCATAACATAATAATTTCATGTTCTAGCCTAAAATACAGGATGTGTTAAATTTCACTGTGGTTTATACGCATCTTTATTTACATTAAAGTCGTATTATTTGAATTTTAATTCCAAATTCCTTATACTTACTTTATCTATTTATTGCTTTTTATCTACTCAGTAATGTGAACTCAATGCCTATTATTGTGCTTAATATCTGTTGTTTGAAAGAATAGGGAAAGAAATACAAGAAGAAAGGGAGAACAATGGAAGAAAAAGAACTAAGGAAGGCTTATTTTAAGGTCTACTTTGATAGAACTATTGCCACCCCACCTTTTTTGTTTGTTTCCACTTTTATGAATCATCTTTTTTCATTCCTTTACTTTGAATTTGTGTGTGTCTTTCAATCTAAAGTAAGTCTCTTGTAGGCAGCATATGTAAGGATCTCATTTTCTTGTTCATTCAACCATCCTATCTTTTGATTGGAACATCTAATACATTTATATTTAAAAAACTGTTGATAGATATATAGTTATCGTTATTATACTACTCATATTTTAGATCGTTTTTCTATCTTAAAGAGGTCCCTCCAACATTTCTTGTAATATCGATTTAGTGTTGATAACCTCCTTTACCTTTTTCTTGTCTGGAAGTTCTTTATCTCCCCCTAGATTCTAAATGATAGCTTTGCTGGGGAGAATAATCTGGTTGTAGGTCCTTGCTTATTATCAGTTTGAATATTTGTGCTAATCCTTTCTGGCCTGCAAAGTTTCCGTTGAGAAATCAGCTGACAGTCTTATGGGAGCGCCCTTGGAGATACTTAATTACTTTTCTCTTGCTGCTTTTAAAATTTTTCTCTCTATCTTTAAACTTTGGCATTTTAATCATGATGTGTCTTGTTGTGGGCTTTTTGAGTGCATCTTGTTTGGGACTCTCTTGCGTCCTGTGTTTGTATGTCTATTTCCTTTGCCAGGTTAGGGAAGTTGTCTGACATTATTTCTTCAGATAGGTTTTCAAATCCTTGCTTTCTCTTATTCTTTTGGTAGCCCTATGATGCAAATATTGGTATGCTTGATGTCCCAAAGGCCCCTTAAACTATCCTCATTTTTTTGGATTCTTTTATCTTGCTGCTGTTCTGTTGGGTCTTTTTTGCTACCTTGTCTTTTAAATTGCTGATTCAAGCCTCTGCTTCATCTAATCTACTGTCAATTCCCTGTAATGTATTCTTTATTTTAGTTATTGTATTCTTCATTTTTGAGTAGTTATTTTTATGTTTTCTATCTCTATTTTGTGTTTTCTATGTTTTTGTTAATGTTCTCAATAAGTTCATTTACTCTTCCCCTAAGTTAATTGAGCCACCTCATAACCAGTGTTTTGAACTCTGTATCCCGTAGATTGCTTGTCTCTATTTTGTTTAGTTCTTTTTTTGGAGCTTTGTTCCATTCTTTCATTTGAGACAAGTTTCTTTGTCTCCTCCATTTTGGCTGCCTCCTTGGTTTGTTTCTATGTACTAAGTAGACTGCTATGTCTTCCAGTCTTAGTAGAATCTTATGTAGTAAGTGTCCTGTAAGACCCAGTGCCATTAGTCTTCCTTGGTCACCTGAGCCAGGTGCTCCAGGTATGTCACGTGTGGGGGTTATGTATGCCCTCCTGTTATAGTTGGGCTTTGGTTGCTCTTTGCCCATCAACGGAAAGGACTGACCCTCAGGCTGATTGGTTGTGAAGACTGGCCGGTGAGGCACCAGCCCTTTGGAGAATTCTCTTCAGCAGGGCTCATGTACTTGCCCAGTCTGCCCTTTGGATATGTTGTCCTCAGTTGCAGCCCAGGGTGGTGCTCTGGCTCAGTCCAAAGCTGGCCTGCTGGCCAGGGGAACTGCATAGGTCAGGTTGAGCTGTAGCTTGTGCCCTTCCTGGGGCTAGCTGGGAAGAGTCACCAAGCAATCTGCAGATGGCTGCCACTGGTGCTAGGCTTGGAGGTGCCTCAAGAGGCTAAACTGTGAACCGAGGCCAGATGCCACTATAACAGGGTTTGGGGGTGCTCAGCAAGAGGTACAGGGCACACTGAGTTCAGATGCTCTTTTGGGGTTTTGCAAACATTTGAAAGTCTGCAGCATGAGCCAAGACAGGATGTTTGTATGGAAAAAACACTGGAAGCAACTTTGTCTGCAAGTTAGGTGGGGCATAGTCTCAGGAATCACCTAGGCAGAACAACCAGTATTAGCTAAGTCGGTGGTGACTCAGGTATGGTGGTTCATTGTGTTTGCATGTTGAGATGGGGACGGCTCAAAAAAGAAACAATGTCTTCTGCCAGCACTCTGTCTGAGAGAAAGCTGCCCCTTAAGCCTTTGCCCTGAAGCCAGAAAAATCAATTCCTCCTCGTATGTGCTTAGCACCTTTCAAACTCCTGCTCCAGCCCTAGAGCTCAGAACTAATGAGTCTGTCAGCAAGTAAGTCTGCACATGGGCCCCTAAACAAAAGTGTCTGCTACTCCAGCCATCCTCCATGTCACTCAGCCACAGTCTCTGCTGGATTTTACAGCCAGAAGTTGTGGGGACTTCTCAATGCTAGAACCCTGGACTAGGGATCCCAGTGTGGGGCCAAGACTCCTCGCTCTTCTGGGGAACTCTGCAGCTGAGATATTTCGCCCAGTTCTCAACTACCACATGCATGTATTGGACCAGCCCTTTCCATGTCTCCACTCCTCCTATCACTCTCGAGATGACCTCTTTTGTATGTCTCCAGGTGTAGGACTTCTGTTCAGCTAGACTTCTGGTAACTCCCAGCGATGGCTGTTCTATAGTTTGGTTGCAATTTTGATGTGGTTGTGAGAAGAGGCAAGCATAGCATTTACCAACTCTGCCATCTTGACTGAAAGCCTCTCTTATATTTTTTAATTAAATATAATATAAGAGTTTTATAAGCTCTGTAATTATTAAATATTCTCACAATACATTTTAATTTTGATGTGTCTAATTTAAATATGGTACATTTTTAACTGGCTATGAATTCATTTCAATACAATTGAGCTAGGTAACTATAATAAAGGATGCCAGATTAAGCTTTTATTTTTTTAATAAAATGGTGGAGAGAATTTAATAATTTTCTCCAATTCTATTTCTTATAGTATACACAAAAAATGTCCTGTAATTTTTGATTGGTTGTTTATAGTCTGTCACTTCTTCTTTTAAATAGCTCTTCGATCCGTTTATTAATTATCATCCTAAATGCCATTTTCTACAAATGAGCCTTTGCAATTGTATACCAATCTACTTGCATATTCTTTTAAATTATTATCTTGTCTGCTGTTTTGCTCTACTGCTAATCTTTCTCTATTTTGATGCCATGGTCATTAATAGAAAATGCAATTTTTCGCATGTCACAGGTTGGCTTAAAGTCTTCCCTGCTTCCCTGAGTCCCCACAATGGGATATAAAATCTTAAGTGGGCTTTATCCTAAGCTCTTGCACTCAAAATCTTTGCTCTTCCAACCTGTTACACTCTCTCTCATTTTTGTATCTGTTCAGGCTTCCAAAACCTTCCACTTCCTTATCTCCTTATTTCTGTAACTTCACTCATATTGTAGGACCTAGCACAATATTCACTCTGTGCCTTACCTAGATTTTCCCATTTATTCATTTTGAGTGATATAAACAGTTTTAGTATCTCATAACATTTTGATTTTTAAGTATATTCCTATCATAGTATTTAAAAAAACTTATCCTGTATAAGTTTATCAGAGAGTAATTTCCTTAAAATTAGGGACTATAATCTAAATTTTCTTTATATCACTCATATCACAATGCTTTAGTATATGTTTGACAAATTATTGAATAAGTAACTACTTTATTATATCAACTTTATCAGGACTCAAAATTGAGTTCTATTCATTTTATTCTTGTTCTGATGATTGCCATGCCTATAAGTACATTAGCATTATCTAATATATGTGTGTTCTAAACTGTTTGGATTTAACTATATGTTTATTAAATTATAATTTTTCACATAAGTATTTTTCTAAAATTACCTAACAAAATTTATTTAAGGTAACTAAATATACTCTTACATACACACACTGAGATGTATTTGACTCAAAATCAAATTTGAAAAAGATCGCACACTAAAGAAATGTGGGTGGCTGAGTGCTCTTAAATGTAAAACTCACTAGACTAAAAGTATTTCCTGATCTGAGACCAACTGTGTCCTTAGACCTAATCACATGAATTCCTTGGACATCTCTTCTACTTCTGGTAAGTTTAGAGGACCTTCTACCTTGAATATTCCTTGTATATAGTTACTGGGAAAGTTATACAGAATTAGTGGCAATACTCCAAATACTAACATATGCTCTACTCTGAGTTTAAAATTACAAATGAGTTATAAAACCATAGTTTGCTACCTCATGTGGCATTAGAAAGAAGGAGAGTGGAGCATTACAAAGAAGAAAAGAAAAATAGTAAGAAACTTATCAACATATTTATTTTAATATATGTTCACTACTAGTTTTATATTAAGTCTTTAAATAAGAAAGGGTAGGTTAGTATACAAATTACCTAATGATCTACATCAATTCTCTGTTTAATCATAGTGGAGGCACAGGATCAGTTATAATCTTACTCTCAACCATGTTAAAAAATTAAGATATCTCTTTTTTTTTCTGCTTCTCTATTCTCATAAAGCTAATGATTCATCTGGAAAGGCGAGACATGTTTACTCACATGAACTCTTCACAATATATTTTTTAAATATTTCTGCTTTATTTCAACAGAAATATTATGATAGGGGAAGGTATTACTTTATAAGCATTCTCTGTTCTCAGAAAAATAGAGAATGCTTATAATGTATTGCTTAAAGATATTTTTCTCTTAGCATTTATTTTATCTTCAGAATCAGTATATGTCAAAATGCCAACTTGAGGAAGCCAACTATCCTTTTTAAATTCCATAGTTTACATCTGGAAAATAAATGGGTTAATGTGAAGAAACTCTGAGCTTCTTTTATTATTAAGTATGGTATGTGCCAAAATTAGGATTTTAATGACATTTGTGATACTATGTTACTAGCCTGTGTTTTTTAGATGATGTTAATTACTTAAATTTATCATAATAAATAAGATAGAATAATGCAAGAAGTTATTTCTAAATTTATGTCTTATAACTTTTTTCCCCATGACATGTGACTTAGATATCTTATAACATTTTGGTATAGCATATCAATATACTAGGACTTCAAAAATCTCTTCTTATTAATTGTTATAATAAATAAATGAATAATAAATACACTAAACAAAAGATGCAAAATATTGTCCAGAAATAGTACAATTGAAGCACCAGAGTCACGTGGTTTTTATGAAATAAATTCTAAAGGAGTAGAGGTTAGTGCTCAACTTCTTTAGTCATCAGGAAAATGCAAATTAAAAACAAAATAAATTACTTCTATACACATGCTAGAATGGCCAAAGTCAAACTGACTAAACAACTAAGTTTTGATTAGGAAGTAGTGCAATAGGAATTCTCATGTATTACTAGTGGGAGTGCCAAATGATCCCAAATGGTATCCTAGAAAACTGTTTAGCGGTTTATGAAAATATTAAATGTGCATCTGCCATATGACCCAGAAATATCATTCCTGTCTTATCCAAGAGAAATAAATGCATATTTTTAAAAACTCTTTGTACAAATAATATAGCGTGTTAATTCATGATGATGCCAAACTAAAAACAACCACGGTGTCCTTCAACAGGAGATAGATAAACTGTGTAGATTCATAAAATAGATTACTCAGCCATAATTGCAACTACACTGATAAATCTCAAAAACATTCTGCCATGTGAAAAAAAGCTAGACACCACAGAGTTGATATATATGATTATATACAAATAATGTTTTAAAACAGGAAAAACTAATTATTGATCAATTCAGATAAGTGATTGTTTCTGAGAAGGACGAATAACTGGGAAAGAGCAGTAAGGAACTTTCTGAAGTAATGAAATGTTACATAGCTCAACCCTGGTTACTGATCCACATACACACTTAAAATATGTAGATTTCACCATGCATAAATAATACTTTAATTTTTAAAAAGCCCCTAGTTAATAAAAGTAAAAAGTGTTAACAATATAACTGAAGCTTTATTCTCCCTACTCGATTTCATTCCCATCCATAGCTCCTCGGAGGTAACCATGATTCTGAAATTGGTATGTATGCTTCCCAGGTGTTGCATTATACTTGCACTATACAAACATATAGCTATTAACAGTGAATAGTAGATGTTTAGTTTAAAAGTATTTTTTCTGTGTATTAAAGTAAATTTTGACTTTAAATTTAGAGGTACATGTATTCATTTTGCATGATTGCATTCATAGAATTTTTAAAGCATACCAAAATATATAGTGAATTCGACCTTCTTTATAGAAAGAAAAATGGTTAGATATATGTCTCATAAATTATTTTTCACAGCTCACATTAATTTAATATTTTTTTCCTATCAGAGACCATTTTCCCTTGGACTAAGAAATTAGTAAAAGTTTCGAAGTTATTTCAAATGAGTCAATATTTATTAATTATTAACATTCATAAATATAATTGATTTTTCTTGAACTATTTCTAGCACTTATGAACCTGAGTTCAACTTTTGTTTCCATTTTTAGAGGGCTATTAGCCTTTTATCTAGTTGCTTATGACCTAACTTTTAATTCTCTTGACATTGTGCAAACTCCCCCGAATTTTATTTTCTTTCTGGACTACCTGCTTCTTATGCCTAAATAGATTTCTGTATATAAGTAAGTGTCTTGATGAGATATTAAATATATGACAACAGGTATATGCATAAACTTATTGAAATAATACAGGACTTCCTATATTATAGGACTTTCCTTATATCTCTCTGTTTATTTACATCCTCCTAAACTGTCCTACTAGAGGCCTTTTATTTCTAACTGATGGTAAGAGATTCCTTTTCTTTCCATTCTTAAATTAACTATATATCAGTAGTTTCAGAAAAGGCTGAAATCATGATGATAGTAAATAGGACTTTGTCTTTAGCCTGTCCTTTAATATTTCATCAATCCTATTAGGTAGTTAAGTATTATTGTATGCTGCTTACTCTGTTTTCCAACTTAAAATTTTAATTGGCACCTAAAACTTAACCTTTAAAAAACTAAGCTTCTATTTTTTTTTCTCCCAAAACCAGATCTTTTCTCCATCTTTGCCATCTCAGTAAATGGTAACTACATTATTCCAGGTGATCATGCAAAATATCTGAAGAAATTATTGACATTATTCTTTCTTTAACATTTCACTTCTTATCTATTAAATTCTATTTGCTCGAACTTTGAAAGTATATCTGGAATATGACAATTTATCTCTTATCCTCACTGCTGCCATAATCATGTGTACAGATTACTACAAATGCCTCCAAAGTTTTTTTCTTCCCTTGACATATTTCTTCCCTCGACACCTTCAGTCTGCTTTTAAACAGGTAATCCAGAATTCTTTTACAATAATATCCGTTTTCAATGAGCATTAATGTTTTTTGAAGTTCTTCTAATACCCAAGAGTCCCATTTGCCTCTCTGAACTCATTTCCAGCAAATTCACCATTTTCCAATCCCAGTGGTCTAGTTAATATTTCTCAGACTTGCCAAGATTATTCAAATTCCAGGACCTTTGCAGATGAGTTCCTCTCGAACTATCTTCAGGGTCTACTTCCTTATTTACTTCGAGTTTACTCTTTTGTTCAGGGAGGCATTTCCTGGCCATCCTATCTAGCAGTGAGTAGCCCTTCCTACCAATACTTCCTATCCTCTTTCTCCAATTCAATTTTTTCCATAGCATGAATCATTACAAACCAACAATTTAATACTTATCATGTGTTAATCTCTCCCACTCAGTTAAAATATAAACTCCGTGAAAGCAGAGATTTTTCTTTTGTTCGTTGCTTTTGTCCAGATCCTTAGAATAATTCCCTGAACATTCTAGCTACTCAAGAATTATTCACAGAATAAAGAATCTTAACTACATTTCAACTTCAGCATCTGTCCAAATATTTTGTTCATAGCATATTAAAATATTCAAGTACATCAAAGATGTTGGAGATCTTTTCACAGATGGTTCAAATTTCAACTGGATCTTCATGAACACATAGACATTTACAAAGCAGAAATTGTGATGGAAAGGCATTCCCAGTTAGAAGAATCATGAAACATTTCATGATATGCTCTGGAAGGATTGCGGATGAGGCATAAGACATGTCAAGAAATGGAGCAAGAAATATCGCCTGGTGAGATTTTTGCACTACCTTGTACTCTTTGTTACATATCTTAAACATTATCTTAGAGAGTATAAACAATTGAAGAAATGTTTTGATTCAGTAAAATTACCTGTCACATCTATTTTAGAAAGAATATATCTCTGCATTTTAGAGATAACAGATAAGAGGTTGAAAGATCTATTAAGAAGCTCTTTATAGTTACCTAAGCAATGGAAGATAAACTGGCACAGAAGAAATGGATTAAAAAGGTTAGGAGGAAGCCACAAGTGTGACATCTTCTAAGAAGTTTGGTGGTAAGTGAAAGAAGAAAATGGGTAATGTGGCTAGTTGGTGGCATAGAATGATGAGATGATATCTGTAGGATGAGGACAGTGATGGCTTAGCAAATGATCAAGTACAATTGAAGCAATGAAAAAACTGTAATAGGAAAAACATTAATAGGGAAGTTATTAGAGAATGAGAGAGAAGAAGATGGACTCATATTTTATAGAGAAGTAACTCAGAACAGTTACTGAAGTCACAGAAATGAACAAGCATGGTTGTCTGGTTTCCACGCCCTTAAAAGAAAAAAGAAAAATTGAAACTGATGCTGCTAAAGGCAAGTAGTCTTGATTTTTACAGGAAATTAAAGTGTTTACTAAATATCGACCAAGTGTCAAGCCAACCTAAGTGGCAGATATGAAACAATGAAAAGCCAAATTTCTTCTCCTTCAGAAGACAAAGTTATTTAAATAGTTCCATTAAAAAATAACAATAAGATTGTTGCCAGGGAGCAAAGGAGACATAAAAGTTAGAAACAGATTATTTAACCATGATTTTTTAAATCTATTTTTAGCAGTTCCATAACATATAATCCCATGGGAGAAACAGCCTTACGCTGTTAAAACCACGTGTAATATAATTGGTCTTCTTTAGTGTTAACAACGTAGTCACATGTGATAAATTTACAATATTTCTACAAGAAATCTTTAGTTTTTAACATCTTGAGGCTTAAACATTAATGCTTCAACTGATCAGAAGACTTGTTTTTTTCAAAATGATTCATTTTCCAATGATTGCATGTACCTAGAAACTAGCATTTTCTCTAGAAGTCACAAATTGACAGTGTTTGGGGAAAATCCAGCTGTGCTTAGGTTCTGTCAGCAGACACAATCTTTTAAAATAGATTTAATTTGTTGACAATCAATTTAGAAAAATATTATGAATAAATAATAAAATGGCTTATCCTAAAAAAATAGAAGATGTGGACACATGGGACATACATATTACTAGTCAAAATTGACGGAAGCTGAATATTAACCTTTCCCCTTCAGATTAGGCTTGCACTTTCAGGAACACCACAGTCCCCATGATATCTTATTTTTATTGAAACTAGACCTACTTTAGGAACTAATGTCACCTGCCTGGTCACTGTAGCCATTTCATTTAGTGATTTCTGAAAAAATAGGTGCTATGTAGAGATCAGTTCACTTTACTTAAATTACTGCTAATCATTACAATTTTATAAACTGGATTAAATATGATTATTATTATTTTACAGATTCATAAACTAATTTCAGAAAGAAATTAATAAAGTAAAAGATTATGAAAGTTACTGGCTGTAGGAGATATATTTCCCATTATATTACATAGACTTGCATATGGTAACCGTATTTTTAGTGTTGGCAGATTGTAAGCACTGAATATGAGTAGTATATTTTTTAATATATTAATGGCATTTTAATTAAGATATCCAAAATATCATGTTAAATGTATGTTAGAGACGTTTTAGTCTAGAAGTGACATTAAGGTACTTCTAGAAAAAAATAAAAATATATATCCTGAACCACAGTACTAGCTACATGAATAAGGAATATAGAAAATCACTACACATTATAACATCCTCATTTCCTGTTATCATGTTCTAAATCAAACTGAGGGGAAGCACTCCTTGGAATATGTGGTACAAACAGTGGATGAAAAAAGAATTTCTGATCATTATGACTTCTTAGAATTCAAATCCTTTTTGTGCATTTTAAACCAAGGAATTATCATATCATGGAAGAAGAGGTATAAATAGTGCTCTAATAACCTGTCTTAGCTCTCCCATTGCCTTGGACTTCTTGTCTTCCATTTAGGAAACAAGGTAATGTTTGTATTTGTTATTCTTCATGCCTTATAATATTATGAAACCTAATAACATTGTTCTAAAAATATTTTTAAAGAAACTGTCAGTATACCTTAAAACACTTTTGAGAAGTTGTTTTATAACTAACATAAGCTACTGATTTTTTTTTTTTTTTTTGATGCTTTAGGATGAAATTAACACATAGACACTGGAAACTGTCTATTATACTGTTCTATCTTATGATGAAGTGCCAAAGTCTTATTTTAAGGGCAAGGTCATCATAATGAGGTTTTTGGAAATCCAGGACATTGCATATTTGATGTGTGATCTCCTGGATCACTTTCTTCATCTGTTAATCAAACATTAACCTAACATAGTTCTAGAGACTAGAGATAATATTTATAACATACTCATTACAATGTCTGGCATAGAGCAGGTGCTTATTAAATACAACTATTTCTATGTTGCTCATTTATCAACATGCTAAAAGCATTTTTTTAATTCTTCAGTTAACATTTTTTCATGTTCCAATTTCTTTTATTCATGGAAAATAAAAAGTCTAAATGAAATTGAAGGAAACCACTACATGTAATAAATTTATTTCAGATTTTAACAGGTAATGTTCATAATTTTATTTTAAAACATGGCTATTATGAAATGCCTCTAAAATGAATAACATATCTATCATTCATAAGAGTAAACAAATATATCTGAGATTTTTAGTAAGAATGAGAAATTAACAAAATGAGGAAATGCAAACCTTAAAACAGAAAACAATGCCTATGTGTACACATTCTCTAAATATACATAGGTATAGATCATGAGTAAATTTAACACTATTTGAGTAAAATAAAATCTTCCCCTTTAAAAATAACTAGTATTTCTAGATCTAGAAGGTAAAATACTGTTATATATCAAAAGTGCATTTGTATAACTTTATTTCACTTCTTAGTTCTTTGTTTAACTATACAGGAAAGGTTGAGTTGAAATGTGGTCAGAAAACCTTGTGGACTTATATAATAACATTATTAGAGACTGAACAGCAAAGGATCTTAGAAATCAAGTCTCCTTAGTCAACTCTTTATTTTGCTAGATATAGGAAATAAAGTGTGGTGATATTTAGTAACTTACTCAAGCCTCAGCAGTCAGTCCCAGGTTGAGCAAGCTTCCTTATTTGTATCCAATACACTAATATTTCCTTCTGAGAAAGGAAATATTAGCTTATTAGTGTATCTCCTGCTACTTCTCCTTCTGAGAGAGCCAGACTGCATAAAATCTGATTTAAAAATTAGTTCCTTTTATATTTTGCATTTTTGATAGACGTTCTCCACAAGATTTAAGAAGAGTTGTAAATAATACGGCCTAATAGATTATACTTATTTTTTTATCACTGTATGTCCACGTCTGAAATAGTATCTGACACTTGATAGCAAATAGTCATTCAATGAGTATGTTAATAAATAAATGAACCATCTATACATAACGCCAATAATTCTACTAACTTGCTATACCAGAAAGGAACTTCTACATTTTAGAAACCAAGAATTTACATTATGTTCTGTTAATAAAATTTCTCCATATAAAGAACTTGTCATGTTTATATCCATGTTTTTCTCAAGGAATCTGATTTTATCGGTCTTTATTTCCCTTTTTACCTGGAACAAAGATAAATTACCTGGAACAAAGATAAATTAATACATAAATAATGAGGGAATTTGTGATTTTAAAGAGTAAAACGATTATCGATTTGCTACATATCTATTTTACAGGACTAAATAAACATGAAGTTCTTCATTTTTACCTGTCTTTTGGCTGTTGCTCTTGCAAAGCATGTAAGTATAATAAGACATTTATGAGTATCTATTCTTATTTAAATAAAAAAAGAGTGAATCATTTTATGCAGATGATGGCAGGGATAGGCAGCAAGGAATATGGACTAAGTGTGCGATCCTTAAAACCTGTCATCAAAAGTAGCATTGGCCCTGTCTTATAAAAGATATCAAAGTGGACAAACTTTGTTTTTTAAAGTATTTTCCTGGTAGGTTTGGAGAGATTTTAGTTATAGGTTAAAAAGCACACACTTCCTCCTATATCTGTTTGAATTTACTGGGGATCTATTTTTACTCCAAGAACCACTTCTTAAAAGTAAGAAATATATAACCATATATAACCCACATATATGCCATATATAGCCATATAGAACTTCACCAATCTTTATTACAGTAGTTCAGAATCCACAATGTTTATACAGGAAACAAGGATGTGTTGAAGATTAGTAACTTTAAATTTTTCTTGCCAAATAAACTAGTGCAAAATAATCCTTAACTTCTCAAAGCATCATATTCTTCTAGTGAGAATGTTATAATGTTAATACAAAAAATAATAAGGCTGGACTTTATTTGTATGAAGTGCTTTGAAACTACTTACAAGTAATCCATAAACTTTCTCAGTAGTAACTCATAGGTTCTGTTCCTACCCTGCAGACTTTACCTTCAATTTCTCTTTTATACCCAATATTTTACCCTACGTTAGTGCACCATATCCTTAGGGTGATCAGAGTTCTTATCTTTTTCTATTTCTCACAAATAAATCTTGAAAAGTTTTTATTTCTTAAACTTAGAGCCACTTTCTTAAATTTAGAGCTTAGCTAGAGTAAAAATTCCAGTTATGTAAATGGAAATAACAATACTAATGCTTTGGTAATAAATTTTACATCAAGCTTGATTATTTCTTCTTCTTATAATCTTACTAGTCTTAATCGCTCTTCTCCTTTTCTCTCTTAATCAGTAATTGTCCTCAATCTATTCTTTAAGGTTAATTAAATTTAGCAATTAACACTAAATAAAATAAAATATCATAGTATTATAGCATTTTAAGATTCTGTGACACTACAACATGTTATATCTTTAACTGACAGGATTAATAATTAAAAACTAAGAATCCAAACATTTCCTAAAAGTAAGAAATATATTAAATCATAACAAGGATTTATTTGAAGTATAGAATGATTTGCTTATTAACATTATAGAAAACATTCAACCAATCCTTAAATATTCCCAGAACCAGATTTTTAAAAGTCCCTTACCACTAAAATGATGACAACAACAACAACAAATCCTAGTGAGATACTATGGCATTTTAAATAAACCACAAAACTGAAACATATCTGTTTTTGTTTTTTATAAAGAAGATGGAGCAAAGCTCCTCCAGTGAGGTAAGATATTTTAAAATAAATATAAAATCCTTCTACCTAGTAAAAACTTAATATATCTTGAACTATTAAGTCTTTAAGATACTTTCGTTGATGTTCGTTTGTTTGTTTTTTCAATGAGTTTAGAGCTATAGAGTCTGAGAAAACTGAAGTGCAGCCATAAAATGATACCCATGGAGTATTAAAAATAAAAATTACACTTGGTAATTAAAATTACAAGATTAGATTTGTGCATTTCTTTATTCAAAGGTCTCTAAATATTAATATTAGTTCAGAAGTCATAAAGAACATTTTATATTTTGTGAGTACAGTTACAGGAATCCATTATGTTTTTACAGTCAGAGCTCGTGCTTTTCTGAATCCATATTAAATGCTAATTTCCAAATGACTTCTTGGCCATGGGTGCCTAACAGATGCCCAAAGACATTTTCAATAACACCTAAAGATTTCTTATTTTCTTGTCATGTAGTTCATCTCTTTAAAAAAGAAAAGAAAAAAAAATGTAGTAACAAAAAAAGGAAATTTGAAATTGTACAGAGGAAATAGAAAATCCTTTCTTCTCTGCAGAAGAACAGTGTGGAATGAATTTATTATCTAGAATATAATAAGTTAATTATATAGAAAAAGTAAAACTTTAGTCAACTTTGTTCTGTAATTTATGCAACGACTAAATATGTTATCTACCCAATGGATAATAGTTGGAGATTGATACGTTATTGCTAGTATGAATTTATACTAGGTAAGTAAATTATAAATAAAATAAATTCCTTTTTCTAAGGAATCTGTCAACATCTCACAGGAAGTAAGTCCTATCTTCTTAAGCTGCAAATATTTTAACTTTCTTTTTATTTAATTAAGGTTAGAAAATAAATTTATTTTGTAGAAATTTAAGCAGGAAAAGAATGTGGCCGTTCATCCCAGTAAGGTAAAGTTTAATTATTTGATTCTATTAATCTTTAATATATATTTTTCTATGAAACATATGTCATTTTCTCATTCACCTGGAATGAATATTATTTTTAACTATGATTGCGAAAATGGTGATGGTTTCATTGCTTTACTGAAATGCTATGGACTAACATAAAGGGTTCTTAGGAAAAGATTTGTTAGCCATTTGCAAGCTACATTGTCAAAGCAAAATATCTTAGAAATTCAAGATATTGGTCCATCACCTTTACTTTTCTTCTCCAATTCTGCACTCTTTTGTTCACAAAACTGTATTTTTTTTTTTTTGCTATCACTTTATGCCCAAGGATAATCTACTATATTTCAGCGAATGCTACATTCTTCTTGGTTTTGTGTGTTTAAGAGGATATTTGTTCCACATCCTGTGAGGTATATATTGTTTTCACATTTATAGTACAATATGAAGTAAAAATATTATAGTAGTTTGAACCAAATTGAAATTAATCTGAATTTGGAAAATATTTTCCAAGTCAACCAAATTTGAAAACCAAGATAATTTTCAAAGAATAAGACCAAAATTATACTCTCTTCTCTTAATTCTATGAATAATTCAATTGAAGAAAACAGAGTTCTGCACATATCAATACACTTGATTCTCATATTCTAAGAGGAATGGAGAACTTGTCTTTTAGTGGTTTTCATTTGTGAAAGCTCCAAACTTAACATTTTCTTCTTTTTGAAAATTATTTGCCTATTACAATATTTTTCTTGAAAAAGACTCATTTAAGTTTTTAAAAAATAGTTTTAAAATAGTTGATTAGTTTATCATAGAAACTAAACATATTTCCTCTAAAAGCACATGTTAATTGGCCTAGTGATATATTTTTTCTAATACACAATAAAATAAATAATGCCTATTAAAATGAAAAAAACCTTATCCATGCATTGCCTAAATTAATCTTGTGTATTCATTTATTCATTTGACAAATATTTATTGAATAAGAACTATGTCCAGACTACCTCAATCTCTAGGTATATAATAACAAATATAATAAAAATGACAATAAATACCAATGATTATATGTTTATTATCAAATTGGAAAGTCTAATATAATTCATATAAAGATGCATTTCATTCTAATGCTTCTCTTTATGGAAGATGGACTTTTCCTTTTGTATTTAGAAGTAAATGTTTTATAAACAATGCTGTGGAGATAATAGATCTATTTTTTCTCTCTCTCTAAGGAAATTGAAAGGAACATAAATAAAATGGTGAGAAAATTTTATTTATTTGAATAATTTTGGATTTATATTACCAATATGTAATATTATAATATTAATGACAAATAGGAATATCTGTAAAATAACCTTTTAATAAAACCGGAAAAAGATATATGTTACTTTAAAATGAAAATTTTTCCCTGTCCACTTATTAGTATCCACTTAAATAGGTCCATATTCTTTTGAGATGCTTTCTTTTAATTATAAGATAATTTTTAACTCTTTTATTTGTTTTCCAAAGGTAATAATGAACAACCAAGAAACCTGGTTATATTGCTTTTATTTCAATTATTTTAACTTTTCATACTAACAAGCATGTAAATAATATGGGATATGTCCCAAATAATCACTAACATTAGAAGAATAATGCTGAAGATTTCTTCTGATTGCCAGATTTAATTATATTTATTATTATTTTTCAAGGAACATTCTAGCAGCTCATCTAGTGAGGTAAGAGAACTTTTCTTTTAACATCAAATAGAAAGTTCATAAAGAATTAACAAATTTTCAGCAAAGTGTGAATTAATTTGTTGTTAAAGTCACAAATAGGATAAGCAATGTAGAGATCATTTACTTAAACTTAATGTTGTTTTAGGGAAATTGAAAGTGACTAATTACATCACAGTGTACATTGTTGTTCTTTGACAGAGATATCAGATACCTGACTTCAGAGAAAATTGAATTTTAAATCAAGCCAGTGTCAAATCAAGAGCCTACCATTTGCCTTTGACATAGTTGAATCCTGAAAAACCTCTCGATAATTGCTTAGTTTGGTGGTTCTGAAAATGTTACCTCTCAACTAGCAGCATCAGCATCACCTGGTATTCTGATGAACTTTTAAATTTGAGAACCTCTTTTTTAAGGGGAGTGATTGAGGGAATGGATTAAGATATATATCTTAAACTAATACAGGAAAAAAAAATTGGAAAGAACTGCCTGGATCTATTACATTTTGTGAATGTAATTCTTTAATAAAATTTTCTGTTTTTCTTCTCAGGTTTTTTACTTTTTAAATCAATATTAGATAGTTTATAGTTTCCCCAAAAGCATCCCAATTCAAGGATTTTCCAATTTTTAACATATCTTTTTTTGCATGTTAATCTCAGACTTTTTCTAATCTTCTCTTTTTTGTTTTTTTTTTTGTTGTTTTTTTTTCTTTTTTTTTTTTTTTTTTTCTAGATCAGGCTATCCAGAATGTGTCTATTTCATTACAGCTATTTTTCTAAAGAATCCACTATTGAATTTACTTATTCATTTTTCTGTTTTTAAAAATATCAATAAATCTTTGTTTTTAATTTATATATACATATATATCACTAGTACCAGAAACACCTGCTGTAGATGTATCTGAGCAGGAGACACTATGGGAAAAGGTGTCTGGGAATGGAGGAAGCATAGCTGTGGCCCTGAGCCTTGTGGCCTGAGGTATAGCCTAAAGTCTTCCTACTTAGTGTCTAGGAAGCATGCTTTATACTTTCTCTAGATTACAAGTCTGTATCAAGTCTCCTCTAGAAAGAATGTGCAGGATTTAGTTTCCAAACACCTCACTAGGTCTACTTTGTAATATTTTTTGTCACCTGCTTACATTATATAGGCATTTGATATTGCATGAGTAATGCAGAATTGATGAAAACTTTCAAATGAAACATATTTTCAGTCACGTTATTATTCAGTCAAGAGTGAGGGTTCTGATGATAAATATTTCAATTTATTGAATCCTCATAAATGATATAATATCTCAGTAGTAGTAGCTTGGACCCTAAATATTCAATGAATTGCCTCTTCTACACTAGCACAACTCTAAGGCTAAATCTTGCAAGTTAAGTTAATTTTTCCTTTCTTCCCTTAAGGAATCTGCTGAAGATCCCACAGAGGTAAATAATTCCATTCAAATAAAATAAAATCAATATAACCTAAGCACTGTTTTATTTTTGCATGGTTTTATAACAAATGTTTTTGTTTTCTTAACAGAGAGTTAAGCTCACTGTGGGGCAGGGGGTGGAAACACTATCTAAAACATCTGGTAAATTTCTAATACAAATTAGAATTTCAAATAAACCATTATATTATGGCTTTTTCTTCTTCCAAATGTTCATATAACTCATTTCATTGCAATGAGATATTGACCCCAAAATTTATAGTAATATATATTTTTTCTATTTTTGTTACTTTCATTTTCAGCTATTATCTTGTCAAATTTGTGAATTTATATTTTAGGAAAAATGAGTATTGCGCAATTATCTGATTTTGAAGGAGTTATGAACCTCAGAAAATTTGTTCCAAGTTTAAATGATGGAAGGTAGACAGCAGTGTAGCCAAGGTACCACATTATTGTCCACTCAACTTCTTTTTGACACTGGCATCATACGCAGGTATCTCAAGAGTAAAGATTTTCAAGTCACATATGAGATAGTGTAACACCATCCCCTACAGACTAAAGAAGTTTGCTTTATGCACAAGGAAAGAGCACATGCTTTGGAGTCAGAAACTTGTATTCCAAAAACAAATTAAGAAATTATTACTTAATGTTTCCAAGCTACAGTTTCCAAAACTAAAAATAAAAATAGCTATCATGACCCTGCAGAATTATATCTAATATGTATATAAATTATTTTAAAAAATCTTGAAACAGTGGATAGATGCATTATAAAAAGGTGACAATTACTGTCATATCATTACACAGAGCAGACATTCCTTCTAAAAACTTTACAACAAAAACAGTCTTTCTTTGAAAACTTAAAAATGAGACTCCCTAAATAAGACCTTTCTTTTTAGAAAATTTTAATTATAAGACCATTCTTATACTTTGTTAAAATGTTTCCAGTAGTATTCTCCTATTGTATCACTCTTAACCAAACTATGGATTTGTTCAGTAATTATTCTAAGGTAATTCTAAAGGCCAATTGACATTCTGTACACCCATTTATTTTTCATATACATAAAATAAAAATTGTTCTGAGGAAATATGCTATGTGGTTTCATATTTAATCTCTTTAAAAAATCTTTAGAGTCAGATGAAAGGTTCTAGAATTTACTAAAATATTTACTGAACCTGATGATAGATGATAGATAGATAGATAGATAGATAGATAGATAGATAGATAGATAGATAGATATAGATAGGTAATATACAGAAGGATGGTTTTATATATATATGTGTGTGTATATACATATATGTGTGTGTGTATCTGACTCCAAAGACCAGACTTCTTACACACATGAAAAATAAATAACAGATACTTACCTTCTAATTCAAGAAATTGTCCTTTTATTTTCTTATATTTACTTTTAGTTTTTTTCATATAGATACAGTTCTGGAGGGTTTAATTATCAGATAATTTCTTTAATTCTGTAATTTATTATAAATATAGACACAGTTGTGATAATTTTTTATGCCAAACTGTTCTCTTGGAAGGTAAATTTTCCACCATTTATATATTATCTAATTAAATAAACTTCTAAGTAATTTAGTTCTGCCAAAATCAGCTTCGACTCATGAAGGTGATTCAATATTGGATTAAATTTGATAATCTTCCTTCTCTAGAACAAAATCAACCAAGCTCTTCATCAACCCCAGATTGTTACAAACCCATGGGAACAGATTCAATCAAGGGTCTACCCCTTTTTCCCTACTGTGGTGAGTGCTGCTTTTTTTGTTTGTTATTATTTTGGTTTTTGTTTATTTTTTTAATGTTTTTTTTTTTCTTTTTTTGGTAATGGATAAACTCAGGATAAAGATATATAAAATAACTAGAGACAAAATTCCTCAACAAGTTCTAACTTAGAAATGGTAGAACAATTGTAAATGTAATCTTGTGATTTAGAAATTAAATTGAGAACAATACAGTCCAAATAGAGTAACGAATAACAATAGCAATAATAGTGACAAATAAGTAATTTCATTTAAATGTAACATACATGTCCTAAGTGCTCACATATCATTTTGCTTGGTTCCTCAATTTCTAATGTAGTAGAGGATAGAAATCATTATTTTTGTGAAACAAAAAGATAGTAATGGAAGAAAATGCAAGGCAGTAAAGTAATTTGCCCAAGTTCCAAGTACTACTTCCTCCCATTTTATTTCAGAAAACAGCTGTATCTTAAGGAAATTTTTTTTGATATGAGTAATCTGAGTAATAAATAAAAAATGTTTTCTTGGCTTTTTTTTTTTTGATACAGAACAGAAAACAGGTCTCCACCAGGCAGGTAAGGCATTTTAATACAATTAAAACAGTTAGTAGCAAGATATACAATTATTATACACTGTACTAGATAGTTTTTGATCTAGTTTTTAAGCAATAAATATAGATTTACATAATATGAGAGAATTGGAACTTCAGACCTCTAGTTTGGGGAGGGCAGAACAAAAATGTACATATCCAAGGATATAAAGATTAGATTTCTGCTAGCAGACTTTACCAAAAATTTTAATACTACTTTTTTTTAATGTCACCTACTAATATTGCTACCATACCAGGAGATATGATATACATATTAAATTTTAAAAACAGACTGGGATGAATGTAATATATTATTCTGGAATAAATACTCTAGTCCATCCAGATTCATACAAAATAATGTCCAAAAGTCTTTCTGCATATCATGGATGACTAAAGATATTTTTGCATCACCCAAGAAATAACTAAGTTTTATTCCTACTTATTTTAATATCTGAGAATGAATAAAAGTTCAAAAGAGAAAAAAGTAATGATTTTATAAATAAGGTTAAAATGTATAATTTTAATTTTTTTAAAGGAATCTGCCAGCTTCTCTCAGGAAGTAAGTGAAAATCACTTATATTAATTATATTTAAGAAATTAATTTTTATTTTGTTATGGCTATACAAGGAATAGTATTTATTTTGCAGAATATAAGCAGGATAAAGAATATGATTATGCATACTAGCAAAATAAAATTTATTTATTTATTGGCTTATTGAAGACATATGTCATTTATCATTCATTTAATAAGTATTCAGTAAGTACTAAATGATCCTAGTTCTTGGGGAAACAAAAGCAATTAAAGAAGCAATAAAAATAAATTTAATTTTATTCTTTATAAAAGTGAGTTTTTTCTACATAGACATAGAAAATATATATATATTCAAAAAGAAATTATGTATACTCAGTACAATGAGAATCAAATATCTAATTCTTCCTTTATTTCTTTAAGGAAACCCCAAAGACTGTTGATATGGTACGGTATTATTTCTATATAAGCTATATTTAATTCATATTTTCAAAAACTAATATTAAAATACTTGGTAGGCCTATCTGAAGTGCTCCTTTTAATAAAACAGTAATATTTTTATTAATTAAAAATATAATTTCTCTCTACTTTTTAACTTTGGTTCCCTCAATTGTTCTGAATTCTTTCAATAAAGGCTTTCTATGTAAGACTCTCCCACATATTCTAATATTTATATGATTTCCACGGTTTCTTTTTTAAAAAAATCATGTTTTTACTATTTTTTGAACTGGAAATTTTACTGCAATTTTTCCTTTTCATCTGTCATATTAATATGTTTATTGTGATATAAGAAAGATCTTTAATTCCACAAATATTAAGAATGTATTGCTAAGGATTCAGTTATCCTGGTCCCTAAATTTTATTATTATTTTTTATTTCTCAAGAAATCATCTAGCGGTTCGTCTGAGAAATATTTTTAAAATAAAATGGCCAACTAATTTACTGAGAAATACTGTGCTTTTCTGCTGTTGGTTACTTATCTTATGTAAATTAGATAGTGCTAATTTTTTCACAGAGTCACGTCAAAATGTTCAATGGAAATAATAAAAATCCTTGTAAGAAATATACACACTCAGTCATTTTAGAACTCTGAAACAAGCTATGTACACTACATAGGCAAGAGTAGTTGTTTTATTTTACCCCATGTTTTTTGATAATGTATAGCTGGATTTGGGTTCATTAGAAAAAATGTATTTTTAAAATAGTTAATGCCAAATCAGGATCTTATCAATTGCCTTCACCATAGTCTTACCCTGATTCTCTCTCATATTGTTTAGGGGATTGAAAACTGAATTGGGTTATGAGTGAGTAAATCACAGGTACAAGAATACTTGCTGTGTTAGTAAGAACCAATGTAAAATTTGGTTGAGCACAATGTAAAATGCCCTGAGAGAGGATGAAGCATGGATTGTGGCCCAACATCTTCCTCCCCAGTGCCTTAAGAATCATGTTTACCCTTTCTTTCAAACTGTGGGCCCAAGGCCACTAATAAAAACAATGGTCTTCCCTGGAAAGACATGTAGGCTTTGCCATATATCTCAGCAGGCCTAATTAGTTTTCTTTCTTCTCTCACTCACTCTCTCTGTTTTTGGTATCTGCCAATACTCTATGAAAATTTAACAGTGTATGAACAATTCAGACAAATAGAAATTTGAAAAAAGAAAACAACACATTTTCAACTAAGCATCATTATCTTGACACAGAGAATATATTCTGATAATGAATATTTAAACTCATTTCATTCACAGAAAAGAAAGTAGCACTTTCTTTCTTATAGCGGTGGCTTGGCCTTAAATTATTAAAATAATTAGCCCTACTTCTCCACTCTAATGATGTAGACAAAATTACTGATTAGCCAACCAAGTAAAGCTGATTTTCATTTTCTTTCTCTAAGGAATCAACTGAAGTACTCACTCAGGTAAGTCATTTTCATTCAAACAAAACTAATTAAATATAATTTCATAATATTTTTTTTGTATTTATCACAGTTTATTCTTGTTATTAGCAGAAAACTAAGCTGACCAAAGAAGAAATAAATTACCTAAAACTTCTGGTAAGTTTTCTGTACAAGCATTTATAACACACCCAGACTCTGCTTAGAAACTGCTGAACTACAATCCTCTCAATGACAACAAAAAAACCTTTTTATAAATTCTCATTTCTACAAAAGTCTTTCTTATATTTAGTCAAAACTGTTACAGAAACATTCTACCATTTTACCAGTTATATCATAGTCATGAATCCAACCAACCTTTACTTCTTAGTTATTTAAAAAACCCATTGATTTTCCATTTTCTCAAAACAGAATATTATCCTGAAGGCAGATGCCACTGCATTTAAAATTTTAATTTTAATCCCTAAAATAATCTATAGAGAGGTACATATAGATAGTTCAAAATAGAGCATGGAGAAAGGAATATTTATTAATCATAAAATAGGTGACAAATACTATGCAAAATGCTCTCTCTGTTAATTCATTTATTTCTACAAGGTAAGTGACACTCAGAGAGATTAACAATGGCTCAGTGTCATAAATTCTATGAAATCAAATCACGTGTGCTCTGTACTTTAAGGACTAGTGTTTTTTCCACCAGATATGGAGAAGAAATTATAATCTGAAATACTTATTTTAATAAATTAAAAATTTATCTTCTTGCCTTC
>NW_011888837.1:62384-79062 GCF_000151845.1 Pteropus vampyrus
TATCAATGATTATACATTCAGCCAGGACCAATGGCTTTGAGTGGAAATCATCTCAAATATAATGTATAATTGTCACATGTATATTCATTGCTGTAAAGCCACGAAGGGGATCCAAGGAAACTAATGCACATCAGTGTTGTTTTTTTGTCACCTTTAATGTTTTTATATTGTCCTTGCAGTATATAGGTTATCTCCTATCTTGGAATTCGTCTCACTTGTGTACGGCCTGTGTACGTGCAACAGGACAAAGTAGTTTTCTGAGAAATGAGTAATAACAGTAATAATAATTTATTGAGGTCTTAAAATGTGCTAGCCACAATTCCAAGCCCGTTGCCTAAATTAATTAATTTCATGCTCCCAGAAAACATATGAGGTAGTTAATACTATAAGCCAATTTGAGATATGAAAACTGAAGCCTATGGAGTTTAAATAAATTGTTCATGATCACCCTGAAACAGTGAAGAGCCAAGAATCTAATATAGATTTTCAGCCCTGAAGCTCAAATACTCTACCACTGAAGACAAACCATACCCAAAGTCAAGCTGGCAGATTTTTTTAAAGGATTTTTTTTTTTTTAATTTTAGGTACATCATCATAAACTTGATTTGCTTTGTCATGTTATTTTGACCTTTTTAATGATGTAAAGGTCAGACAACTTAGCAAAATAATCTCCGTGAGAGAAATAATAACATAACTACTATGGATAAGAGCTGAAAATATAGTCTTTTTTTATAAATAGCAACATTCCCTTTGCTATCATTATTCGTATATTTGTTCTACATTTTTAAAAAGCTGATCATGATATACAGTCATGCCATCCTGAACGTGCCCTATCTCATCTGATCTCATCTGAGAAGCTAAGCAGGGTCAGACCTGGTTAGTACTTAAATGGGAGACCACCTAGGAATACCAAATGCTACAGGCATTAAAAAAAAAAAAAAAAAAAACACCTGATCATGTGTCCCATAATGTGAGAGATGTGAAAGAGAGAAATAAGATACTAAACTCACCCTCATTAAGCTCTGTTCTAGACAAGGACACAGAAATGGCAATACAATGGGCTAAATGCTAAGTTAGAAGCATGAGAAGGATATGGTAGAACAAAAAAGTCAAGTGACGCATCAGCATTAAGTCCTAAACTAAGTCCTTATAAAAAATTAGAAATAGTCTATAGCCATACCACCCTGAATGTGCCCAATCTTGTCTGATCTTGGAAGCTAAGCAGGGTCAGGCCTGGTTAGTACTTGGATGGGAGACCACCTAGGAATACCGGGTACTATAAGCATTAAAAAAGAAAAGAAAAGAAAATTAGAAATAGTCTAAGCAAAGCAACGACAGGGAAAAACATAGGCAAAAGATACTGAATTGAAATAGAAATAGAAACTAAAAAATGTGTAATAGATTTTGAAGAATTAAATAATTTTAAGTGATTTCTTACATTATCAGCCCAGTCATTTTTCATAATAAAATTATTTTAATAAAATCTAGATTTCAATTAGATCAAAAGGTTTAAAATGTAGAAAGCAGTAATATTTTATGTCAAATAAACTATTTGGAAAATAAGAATAGTTAAATGTTCCTTCAAAATTGACTGAAATAGTAAATATTTAACAATATTAAATAAACAAATATTACTTTTTATGCTAGACTGAAGAACCTGGCTATTAATTTTCACTCACTCATTAATTGTACAACAAGTAGTTATTAAAATCTTACTATACGCTATGTATCATGTTGGGCACTGGAGAATATAAACTAATAATAGTTATAAAATATAATCTACCAAACTATATGAATGAGTGTGTGTGTTCTGCATACAAACATACATTATTTTGGGAATACAGAAGTCCTCCTTATCCATGGGGGATATGTTCCAAGACCACAAGTAGATGCCTGAAACCACAGATAGCACCAAAGCCTATATAGACTATGTTTTTCCTGTACATACATACAATAAAGTTTAACTTATAAATTAGGCACAATATGAGATTAACAATAATAATAAAATAAAAGAATTATAACAGTATACTGTAATGAATGTTATATGAAAATCTATCTCTCTCTTCAAATATCTTCTTGTACTCACTCTTCTTGTGATGAGGTGCAATAACACAGTGCCTACAAGATGTAATGAAGTGAGGTGAATGACACAGGAATTGTAGCACTAGACTACTATAAGGGATTACTTGAACACAAGCACTGTGACCACTAAAATTGATCTGATAACCGAGAAAGCTACTAAGTTGGGTAGCATATGGAGCATGGACACTTTGGACAAAGGGATGATCCACATCCTGGGGCAGGCGTAGTGGGACAGCATGAGATTTTATCACGCTATTTCTGGAATTTTTTATTTAATATTTTCTGACCACAGCTAACCATGGGTAACTAAAACAGCAGAAAACAAAACTGTGCATAAGAGGCAGAGTATTGTATAATTTTAATAGATAATACAGTATTGTCTTTTTCCTTTCAGGTTTGTCTGGAAAATCTTTCTTCAGTTTCTTATCTACCATGTTACTTCATACTACCAACATGTTGGGATAGGCCTATTAAGAAGGCCTATCTAATACATATTGAGCCAGCAGAAGACTGCAGAATATTTCCTGAATTGTTTATACTCTTCCTGTTAGCTCACGTTGAATATGCTGGGTCTGAATTGTGGTTTCATACTAACTGGGCTGATAATTATTTAAGATGTTTTCACCACTCTTTCCTGGTTATAAAACCACATTTCTTTTCCTCAAAAAAATAAAATTTCAAATGCATTCTTTGGCGTGTAATCATTTCCATTGTTCAGGCTATCAATGACAATATAAACAGAACTTTAATCATTTTAAACCAGTTTAGGTACCAACAAAATAACTATATGTTTTGAGTACTTCATTTTATTTCTCATAATGGATAACCTTGAACACTATAAATTATATTCTCCAACCAAAGCTGGGTTCACAGTACATTTAGTCATCATTCTACCATCTCTCTGATTTATTCATGCTCATAATTTGTCACAACCTTAATCCCAGATCTTCACCAGAGCCCTCAATTTACCTCTCTCAGTTCACATTTGTCACACTACAGTAGGAAGTAAAGAATTGAGAATGCAGAGGAGGAAGAAACTTTCCTCTACCCTTAAGATTCTTTCGACTGGTCTAATGATCGAATAGACATGAGACAGATTAGGAAGAGAATATAACAAAATTTAATTACATACAAATGTATGGGAACCCCATATACATAAGAGTTTCAGAGACAGAAAGGGAAATTGAGGTATATAAAACATTCCGAGCTAAAAATGAGGTAAGGCACCTTGGGACTTCAGAAGGTAATTTCAGGGAGAATTTATTCTGTAATTATTAGTTTGCCCTACCATATAAATAGGTAAAAAGTCGTTTCTGGTTTTAACTCTTATTGTGGGCCAGGCTCCTGATTTAAATTCTTCTGGATAGTTAAGCGGGGAAGCAGATATTTCTCTTGAGCCCAAAGGGTCTCAGTTGCCTTTAGCTCAAAATAATCCACATACCACAGGGGCAAATCTTGGAGTGACATGTTCTGAACCCTTACAAGAACCTAAACCTTCCAAGGCCCTAATTGATGGCATCAACAGATGAAGAAATCGTAAATGCAGATAAGTGGAAGTATGTGTAGGTTATAAGAAAAAACTAAGAGAGTGAACTAATCCAGAGAAGATAGAGGGATGGGGAAAGTCAAAGACAAATGGATCAGGGAGGAAAGAATAAAGATGAAGGTTATTTGAGCTTAGAAATTTATGTTAATTTGGTTGTGATGAGAAGATATCGCAGGGGCAGTCACAAGGGAATGACAACATATGATACGTGAAAAGGTTTGAAAATTGGAAATTTGTTTTTTGACTTCATAGAATGCTCCAGTCCTTTAATCTTTCTATTGTATTCTATTCTTTTAATTCCTCACTTTCTTTCTCATTCATGGCTAAACATTAAAGGGGTTTTCTTTTTTTTTAAATTATTTTTTATTTTTTAATTAGAGTTGATGTGCATTATTATATTACTTTCAGGTATACAATATAGTGATTAGACATTTCTATAACTTACAAAGTGATACCACAATAAATCTAGTACCCATCTGACACAATACACAGTTATTATAATATTATGGACTATATTCCCTGTGCTGTACTTTACATCCCTGTGACTATTTTGTAGCTGCCAATTTGTACTTCTTAATCCCTTTACCTATTTCATCCACCCCTACAAACTCCTTCCCATCTGGCAATCATCAAAATGTTCTCTATATCTATGAGTTTGTTTCTGTTTCGCTTGTTCATTTGTTTTTTAGATTCCACATATAAGTAAAATCATGTATTTCTTTGTATGATTTCACTTAGCATAATACCCTCTTGGTTCATCTATATTGTTGCAGATGGCAAGATTTTATTCTTTTTTATTACTGAGTAATATTTCATTCTACATATGTATCACTTTTTATTTTTCCATTCTTCTATTGATGGACACTTAGGTTGCTTCCATATCTTGGCTATTGTAAATAATGTTGCAGTGAACATATGGATACATATGTCTTTTCGAAGTAGTGTTTTAGGTTTTCCTTCAGAAAAGTAGGATTACTGGTCCTTCTCTCTTTTTTTAAAGTCGGTTTTGTCTGATATAAGTATTTCTACACCAGTTTTTTTTTTTTTCATTTCCATTCACATGAAATATCTTTTTCACACGCATTTACTTTCAGTATGTGTGTATTTCAATCTTAAGTGAGTTTCTTGCAGGCAGCATATGTAGGGGCCTTGTTTTCTTATCCATTCAGCCACCTTAAGTTCTTTGATTGGAACATTTAATCCATTTACATTTAAAGTAACTGTTGATAGATATGTAGTTATTGACATTTTACTATTTATATATTTTATACTTCTCCTTTTCCATCTCCTTCCTTTTCTTCTTCCTCTTTAAGAAGTCCCTTTAACATTTCTTGTAATACTGGTTTGGTAGTGATGAACTCCTTTAGTTTTTTTTGTGTGTCTGGGAGCTCTTTTTCTGCCCTTCAATTCTAAATGATAGCTTTGCTGAATCGAGTAATTTTGGTGGTAGGTACTTGCTTTTCATCACTTTGAACATTTTCTGCCAATCCCTTCTGGCCTGCAAAGTTTCTGTTGAGAAAATAGCTGACAGGCTATGGGAGCTCCCTTGAAGATAATTAATTGTTTTTCTCTTGCCGGTTTTAAAATTCTCTCTTTGTCTTTAACCTTTGGCATTTTAATGATGATATATACTTTGGTGTGGGCCTCTTAGGGTTCATCTTGTTTGGGACTATTGGTGCTTCCTGAGATAGTATGTCTATTTCCTTTGCTAGGTTAGAAAGTTATCTGTCATTATTTCTTCAAATAGGTTTTCAATTCCTTGCTTTCTCTCTTCTCCTTCTTGTACCCCTAAGATGCAAATGTTGGTAAATTAGATGTTGTCTCAGGAGTGCCTTAAACTATCCTCACTTTCATTCATTCATTCATTCATTTATTTTGCTATTCTGATTAGGTGTTTTCTGCTACCTTTCCTTCCAAATCCGATTCAATCCTCTGCTTCATATAATCTGTTGTTGATTCCTCTAATGTATTCTTCATTTCAGTTATTGTATTCTTCATTTCTGACTGGTTCTTTTTTATGTTTTCTGTCTCCATTTTTGTGTTTCCTATGGCTTGTGTTTTGTTTAGTTCTTTTTCTGGAGCTTTGTTCAATTTTGCTATTTAGGTAATGTTTCTTTGTCTCCTCATTTTGGCTGCCTCCTCATATTTGTTTCTATGTATTAGGTAGGGCTGCTATGTCTCTCAGTCTTAGCAGAAAGACCTTATCTAGTAGATGTCCTGGGGAGCCCAGTGGTACAGTCTCCCTGGTCACCACAGCTGAGTGCTTCAGGTGTGTCCTTTGTATGGATTGTGTGTGCCCTCTTGTTGTAGTTGAGCCTTGGTTGCTCTTTGCACATCAATGGGAGGGACTGACCCTCAGGCTGATTGGTTGTGAGAACTGGGCTCTGACTATAGTGCTATTATACAGGAGTTGACCCTATGGACTAGGATTTGCTTTAGCAGGCCTCTGGTGCCTGCTCCATCTGCCTTTTGGGTATGTCATTTGTAGACGTGGTTGGGCGGTACTCTGATGTGGTCTGAATCTGGCCACTGGGTGTGTTGGTTCAAGGGCCTATTGGGAGGTGCTTTGGTGCAGGCCAAGGTAAGCTGCTGCCTGTGCCCTGCCTGGGTCCACTTAGTATAATCTACAAAGTGATCTACAGACAGTAGCCACTTGTGCTTTGCTGGAGGGGCCTGGGAGAGGCTAAGCTGTGAACTGATGCCAACAGCCACTAGTCCCAGGTTTGAGGCTGTTTAGCAAGGGCTATGGGACACACCAAGGCCAACATCTTATTTGGGGTTTGTGAACCTCTGTTAGATTTTAGGAACGTCTATAGCATGAGCCAAGACAGGCTGTTTGTATGGAAAAGCCACTGGAAGTAGCTTGGGTGGGCCCTCAAATTGGGCGGGGTGAGGTCTCAGGGAATGACCAGTGTGGGTCAAACAATGTTAGCCCACATCTGTGTGCAGGCTGGGTGAGGAGAGGACTTAATGTTGGGACAGTGGCTTCTGCCAGCACTTCTATATGGGAGAAAACTGCCTGTCTAGCCCTCATCCTGAAGCCAAAAAATTCAGTTCATCCCTATATGTTGCTGGCACCTTGTGAGCTGCTGCACTAGAGCTGGAACTCATACCCTATCAGTGAGTAAGTGCATGTGCAGACTCTTTAAGAGGAATTCCTGAGACTCCCACAGCCTCTGTCTCATTCAGCTACAATCTCTGCTGGTTTTCACAGCCAGAAGTTGTATGGACTTCTCTACTAAGCACTGGAATACCAGGCTGGGGAGTCTTGTATGAGGCTGGGACCCCTCACTTCTCAGGGGGGAGCTTTACAGTTGAAATATCCTTTCTGATTTTTAACCACCACACATAGGTGTAGAGCCAGGCTCTTCACTTCTCCGCCCCTCCTACCAGTCTCCACATTACTTTCTGTATATCCTTAATTATAGGACTTTTGTTCAGCTAGACTTCAAGTGTTTCTCCATGATGTCTGTTCTGTAATTTAGTTGTAATTTTGATGTGGTTGTGGGAATAAATGAGTACTGTGTTTACCTACTCCGCCATCTTGCCAGTAACAGAAACCAAGGTTTTTCAAAAGGACGTAACCATGACATATATTTTGAAAGGTGGAACAGGTAGAAGCTAAGAATTTTTCTTTGTTTTTATAGAACACCGTACCCTTCAACACTCCGATTATATTCCATTCTCTTTATTCCCTAGTAGTCTCAGTTTCTTACTTACACAGCCCAGACTTCATCCTTGACTTTTTAAAATATTATCTTGATAGCTGATATAACTCTTTGTTTCTCTTAGTCCTACCTGAAAAACACCCCACCACGAATTTGATTTCTACTGCCACTCCTTCCAATCAGCTGGATCCTAAAGTAAGTTTGTTTTCTGAACTTCTTTGGTCACTGAAGACCTCTTATCAAACTGTGTCTTGTTGACATTAGAGTTAGCCAACTTACTTAACTCTCTCGAAGCTTCCAAATAATATCAATTTCCCTTTCTACTTCAGAGACAATATTGAGTCCATCAAGCCTAAATACTATCTATTTCCCTATTATGACACTTTAATAACTTAATAAATCTGAACATAACTTTGTCTCCTTTAAGTCTCCAGGGATATGGTGACTTTCCTCTAGTTTAAAGCTAATAGCTCTTTTCATGTTTTTAAATTTTTCTTCTGTAATCTATTATTTTTAATAATGTTCTCTGTAGCAAAAGTCATAACAATGATTATAGTATCTAAAACTGAGTGAGCTGTTATGTGCAGGGTAATTTATATGTCTCTTAACCTTCAACTATTATTATTACCATTATATTACTTACTAATCACTCTTAATATTATACCTTGAAGATGAGAAATTGTAGTAGAAAAATAATAAGTTGCCCCAGGGGTACCAATTTATTTGGAACTACTGATTAAGACTTACTTTCTAGTAATCTGATTCTCTTTCTGTAGCTATTTTTTCTTGGTATGTTGAATGGACTCCTTTTCTTTCTTCTACACAAATATTGATATTCTCTAGGGGTCTGACTTCAGTCACTTCTTTTCTAACTCTACACATTTTCTCTATATGATCTTATCCAGTTTAACCATTTTAACTGCTACATACAACCAGCTGATTAAAATCAGTTCCTAATTCTCTAGATTCATTCTCAATTGCTGTCCCCCAAATTTAGACAGATATTCCCAATTGACTCCTCAGTATCTCTATATATTTGTTGGCTTCCCAAATTAAAATGTAAGCAATATGAGGAACAATGTATAAGTAGAGCTTTACTTAAACCAGTAATCAAAACATTATCTGGTATTTAGATGAATTCTCAGGTTATTCCATGTATTTCAGACCTAATATTTTATTACAGTAAATTATACTTGAACATAATATTTGTCATAGCTCCTCTTTGCAATCAGTAAATAATTTTCAAGAATTTTCAAAGATCTTCAGATGTAAGTTTATCACATTGGTATTAATGGATGGTTAAAGATTTTCCTGTATTGGAAGAGATTTTTTAAATATTAAAGTAGAAAAACATATCACAAAAATCTGACTATAGGTAGCACACTTACGGCAATAACAATATACAAGAATGTTGTTGTATATTTTTGTTTAGAATTTCTCTTTTAAATTAAACACTTTAACATTTCTAAGAGCAAAGCTGTAAAAGAAGAAAAGATATCCTATTTCCATTATTATAAAATAAAAAGACATGTTCTGGTCCATCTAAAATCACCACTGTGTGTAGAGTACGAGATTGTTATAATAAAGGAAGGCCACTTTTGTATTTATTGTTCATGTCCATTCTTTCTAACTGTCAAGCATAATTCACAGTTTTTTTTTCATCCTGTTGAAACAAAAAATAATGGGCTTAATAATACCAATTTGTAGTGTAACAGTCTAAAATTGGGAGTTAATTAAGTTTACATGCAGCTTTTCAACTTCTTTATTCACAAAAACATAATATCATGGAGATTTAAATCTCAAAGTCCTTATTTTAATTTTGTCCCCAAATTAGTTTTTATCTACTAGGTTGCATTTCTCATATCCTCTAGAGCCTATAATACTACTCAATAATCATTGTTTGAATGGCTAAGTGAAGGAAGAAAGGAAGAAAGGAAGGAAGGAAAGAAAGTAAGAAAAAAGGAAAGAGGAAAGAGGAAAGAGACACATTTTTACCTTCTCTGACTTTTTCTTAGGCTGTGTTTAGTCTACTGATGAGGCAATCAAATTCTTCCTTTTTCTCCCTTAGCGAACTTTTGATTTCTAGCATTTTCATTTGATTTTTCCTTATAGTTTCCATCTCTGTGTTAAAATTACTTGTGTGGTCTTGCATGTCTATTTTACCACTAGCATCTGTTTTTTAATCAAAATTATTTAAATTCCTTGAGAGGTCAACATCTATGTAACAACTGACTCTGGTTCTGATTATTTATTTTCTATCATTAGACTTTTTTTCTTGCTTTTTTGTATGCCTTGTAATTTTTACTAAATGCCAGACATGTTATAGTCCAGTACATAATGAGGTAAATATTTTTATGCTTATATATGAGCACTCTTTTCCTTCTATGAGGCCTTCAGTGTGGGAGATTTTGTTAACTGATTCCACTGAGAGAAAATTACATACTTGGAAGAGAGGGTTCTCCCACTCTTAAAAAAAAAAACTATACCCACTTTTATGATCCAAAAGGGTATCAAGTTAAATAACTTCATATTCCTCTGATCATGACTTGGGCATATGACTTTCCAGCTAGTGCTATACCTTATCATCATTTCTTATTTGTTATTACATATAGTCAGACATATTCGGTTGTTGATAATAAATTAAGTTTTTCATATTAGAAAATTCATGCTTATAACACCAATAACAGTTATTTTAAAAATATTTATGTTATTCCATTATGTTCCAAGATTAACATAAAATGAAAGATTCTTTCATTATACTTTCTAATTGATGCCAAAATTCACTCAAATAATGAATAATTGCAAAGTATATGTAGCAATTAAGTTTAATGTAGTTTCTAAATTTGTCTTTTATTTTCATATTATGGGAGCTTCCTTGATTATTATGGTTCTTTGGAATGAGGGAAGTAAGTTACAGTCAAATCAGTCAAATTAATGTTTTTATTTTTTCAGATTTGATGTTGATTTATTTCAAAAAAAAAAAGGAAGAACATTAAATTAAAAACTTCTCCTAAATACCGCTGGAGGACAGGAAGTGAGCCACATTGTCTAGATCAAGACCAGTATCTATAGCTGTTAGCTTTCATCTTAAAAACAGGTATTTTTTCCGTATTAAGATGCTCCCATTTTTAAAAAGTTTATCCACTGAACCTCAGCTAGATAAACTTGAAGAGAGTGCTTATAAATGCATGACATATTTAGATTCACTTCTGGTTTGGAGATGTTGGTAACAGGGTGTCGTGTAAATCTAATGTACCACACATCTGAATTCTCACTTCAAGCCTATATGAGAGGAGACTTATCAAAGGAATGTGTTTTCCTTTAAGTTCAGACTGGACTCTAGAATTCACATAAACTCTAGAAGGACAGATTTGATCTACTCAGAAATTCTCATGTTCTTCTGAAGAACTGAATAGTATGGTTTAGTAAATCCCTCTCACTTGAAAGTTATTTGAAGAAAAAAATGGGAAAAAGAAGAAGAAATCATTATTTAAATGAGACATGCATGTTTTGTTCCTTCTAGACCATTCTAAAGCACTAAATGAAATGTGATACATGGGAAGAAAAATACATTGAGACAGTGAGATAATAGAGAAAAGACTTTTAAATGTTGATAAATCTTGGAGTGTTTTATTCCTGAAATGACTTTTTTAGGACTCTAAAATTATAATTCCTTTATTCTTTGATAGCTGTTAATTATCCTGACATTACTAAATAGTTTATTTTTATATTCTTTATGAAGAAGAAATATTTGTTCATCTTTAATAGACTTGCTAATGCATTAGAGTGACAATAAATTAATAGTTGTTATATTAAGAAACAGGTCAAATTTAAGTAAAATATGCTTATTGAATTATCTATAAAATAATAATTTAAGCTGGTATTATTCAAACTACTTATGTAAAAATTTTTAAACCACATCAAAAAAAGTCGAATGTGCATTCTTCTCATATAGCTTCTTTCATCTGTATTTATAGTTATGGAACATTATATATGATCAAATTTATAGATTCCAAAAACAATAATGAAGATAAAGAAGAGATTCTTCTAAATTATTCAATTGCCATATAACATGGAAATTTTTAGACAACTATTAGACGTGACAGTGATTCTTAGGGCAAATTAAACAATTGGCATATAATATCTCTGTGAAAATCTGACTCCAGCCAATTAAATCCTCTTATTTCAGAAACTCAGATAAGGATAAAAATAATGATTTTATAGAGAAACCAACATCTCAGTTAACTGTATATTGCTAATCTTTAGAACATGATATGTGTGCTCTACAGTAAGATATAAACTACTTTAAAAACAATTGGACTATATTAAGGAACAAATTTATGATATTTAAGGATAAAAGCATAATATTTTTATTTTATTAATTAGCTATTTTTATTTTCTTTTTACAAAAATGTCAAAATATATCAGAGGGGAATTTAGACACTATAAACAATTTTAGGAAGATTCATTTGATTGGCTAATTTGTTCTCTTTTCTATTTGTTTATAATATGACTCATTCTAAAAAGATTTAAGGTAGTTTACAATATAGGTAAAACAGAATTTAAAATAATTTGTAAACATTTTGGTGAGGAAAAAATAAGACTAGGGGAAATAAGATAAAGCAAGAGATGAAGTAAGTATCTCCAAATGAAGTGCCATCACGCCCTGCAGAGTTCTAGAAATGGGCAAGATATTTGACTATAAAATTCCTGGTAAGCAAAGAACAAAAATAAATGCAAAACCAAGAAATAAGCAACATCAGTATATCTAAGATATGAAAATATACCAAGAGCTCAAGAAAGCCTAGGTATTGGGAACTGTCATAAATTTCTCCAGTGCTGCTTATGAGAAAACAGAATGAAGCACAGATTTTTGTCCCACATACCTTCACAACTTAAAAACAATAGTAAGCATGTTAGTCTTTTTCTTAAATTGTCTCTGAATTATCTATAAAATAATAATTTAAGCTGGTGTTATTCAAACTACTTATATAAAAATTTTTAAACCACGTCAAAAACGTCGAATGTGCATTCTTCTCATATAGTGTATAATACCAAGTGTATAATACCAAGAATAGTATAGCAAAGACCATTCAATATGTGGCCAAAACTATGTTGACAGTTAAGCAGGTGATCCAAAATAAAAAAATATGTTTCGAGAAATGGATGAACTTCTAGGGCTTCTTCCATGAATATAATTTTGTAGCTTAATTTTGTTAACAGTTAGGCAGTAAAGCATGCAAAGCCTTATCAAAAAACTTGAGAATTCTTCATACTATTAGAATATACCTAGCATATAAGTAATACATTCTCACTTCACAAAAAAATATAGGCTACAGAAGATGAAATTATGAAAATTTAAAAAATTAAATTAAATTAAATTAAAATTTTAATAATCAGCCTTATCTAATTAGAAACAATCCATTAGATACTTTAGCTATATTTAACATTTGAATATTTATTTTGCAATAGATTGTAAACATGATATTATTATTCTTAATAAAATACTTATTGGACATTTTTATTGTTTCACATTTTGAGATACTAAATAATGTTTTAATAAATGTCTTGTATGTACATTTTGTTAAGAGTGGAGATGATTGATGTTTTTAAAGAAGGGAGAAGCCATAAACATTAATAATCAACGAACTAGAGATTGATTTTTCATCCTTTGAAGAAAACTGAGGCTAATCAAGACATACACTTGAATTTATGACTACCCCACTACTTCTCAAAGATAGAGAAAAAAATTGGTGATCAAGAGCCTAAAGGTGCCATAGTGCATGGTGGTAGCAACTTTAGGACTAGAATTTTTTCAAGTAGATGATGTTAATCATCCACTGAATCTATATATTTTTTTAAAAAAAATCTCGATCTTTGGGCACATGGTGGAGTGAGAGACATCCCCAGATCTCTCCCCTTAAAACAACAATAAGCTGAACATCTAAAACTAAAATCAATCAAACAAACAAACAAACAAAAAACACCCAAACTGCACACCACAGGTCAGAACCCCAGGTGTCAGGCAGGGGTCTGGGAGAAATAAAGAAACTGCCTCTGGAAGCCTCCAGAACTATCTGTAAGAAGAGGGGTGGGGAAAAGGAGCAGGGAGCTTCCTGAACAGCCTGCCTGGGAAAGCTGTGAGCTCCTTGTAGCAGGCAGCAGGGCCCAGTCACCAGGGCAGAAAACAGACAAGCTGGACGGGACCACAGAAAAATAACAGTTGATATTTACAAGCTGCAGTTGCAAAACTGAGGCTGAGCCACAGCACTCATCCCCCAACCCAGCGGGTCCTTCCCCCCATACCCTCCTAGAGGAAATGGAGCCCCAGGGAAATCTGAACAAACACTACTAAAACTGTCGCTAACACTGACAGGGACTGAGACTGAGGGTAGTAAGCATGATTAAACATCTATAAGAAAAAAAAAAAAAAAAAAAAGATATTATTAAGACTATATAAAGCAGAGATCCAAGAGGCTTTGACACCACCTACTGGAAACCAAAAGAAAAGCGCCTTCTCTGCAGCAGGCTAAAGAGAGACCTTTATATAATAAATCTTCTTTCTGGAAGAAAAGCAGAATATATTTCCATTAATGCCCAGGCAGAGAAACAGTCCATTAAACACCATGAATAACTGAGGTGACAAAACATCTTAGAAAGAAAGAGAAAAACCTCCAGAAAATAAGTTTACAGACATAGAAATATGCAATTTAAATGACAGAGAATCCAGGATGATACTTCTGAAAACACTCAGTGAATTCTGAAACGAGTCATATAAACAATTTCAGAAATTGAAAAAACACCTAGATGACCAGAACAAGAAATCAAAACCCTTAAAAAGAACCAAATAGAACTTCTGGAGATGAAGTAACAAGCTTGGGAAATAGAGTCAAAAAAATGGAGGAAAGGATCAGTGATATCGAAGATAAATCTAGAAATAAATCAGAAGGAAGAAGAGAGAAACCGAAGAATGAAAAATAATGAAAAAGAAATTCAAGAACTAGCTGATACGATCAGGAGAGGAAACATAAGAATAACGGGCATTATCAAAGGCAAGGAAAAGGAGCAGGGATGAGAAAGCATTTTCAGACAAATAGTGGATGAGAATTTCCCACATCTAAGGAATGAGCTGGAGCTTAGAATTCAAGAAGTCAACAGAACACTCATTACCGCAACCCAAAAAGGCCTTCACCAAGACACATTGTATTAAAATTATCAAAAATCGATGACAAAGATAGAATTCTCAGGGCAGCCAGTAAAAAAAGAAAACGATAACATATAAAGGGAAACTCATTAAATTATCCTCGGACTTGTCAGCGCAAACCTTGTAAGCCAGAAAGGAATGGAATCAAATATTTAAACTACTAAGTGAAAGGAAATACTAGCCAAGAATAATGTACCCAGCTAAGCTCTCCTTTAGATATGAAGGAGAAATTAAGATTTTTCCAGATATATAAAAATTTAGGGACTTCTCCACTACGAGGCCTGCACTACAGGAAATACTGAAAGGTGTCAGCTCACCTAAAACAAAATGACAAAAAATAAAATGCATAATTAAGAATAAGGTGACTATCAGGCAAATAGAAGAAGAGGAGTGCAGAGGAGTGCAGCCCTTATCAAGAATAGGGCATTATAAGCTTAAATAATAAGAGAATTGTTATAACAAGATAGTAATGAACGTTCAGCATACATAAAGAGAAATTGAGACAACAATGACTGAAATGGGGAGGATTCAAAGATCCAAATTCACAAAAGAGAATGGAGATAAGGCATGCGCAGAAGAAAATGGACGACAGTATATATATAACTAACCTTTACATATTCGTAATGGTAACCACACACAGAAGATTCAGAACTAAAGTATATAACATAAAACAAGAAGAACCAGAGGCGAAACCTACAAAAGCCAACCAAAATAAAGAAAACAGAAACACAAGAATAACAAAGCAATGGAAACACCGAGCTACCGGAAAGCAAAAGATAAAATGGTTATAAGAAGACCTCATATTTCAATAATCACCCTAAATGTTAATGGACTGAATTCACCAATAAAAAGGCATAGAGTTGCAGAATGGATCAAAAAAAAAAAAAAAAAAACCCCAACCATATGCTGCCTCCGGGAGACATATCTCAGCTCCAAAGACAAATATAGACTCAAAGTGAAAGTGTGGAAAATGATGTTTCAAGCAAATGGCATTCTGAGAAAAGTGGGAGTAGCAGTACTAATATTGGATGAAACAGACTTCAAAATCAAAAAGTTAAAGAAAGATACTGAGAGACTTCATAATGATAAAGGGAATCATGCACCAAGAAGGCATAACACTTCTTAATATCTATGCTCCTAATCGGGGTGCCCCGAAGTATGTAAAAAAATTACTAACAGAACTAAGGGAGAAACAGACTAAAACACTATTGTAGTAGAGGACCTAAATACCCCACTGTCAGATATGGACAGATCATCCAAACAGAAAATCAATAAGGAAATAACATCCTTAAATGACACATGAGACTAACTGGACATAATTGACATTTACAGAGCCTTTCATCCCAAAGCAGCTGCTTATACATTCCCCTCTAGTGCACATGGTCAATTCTCAAGAGTCGATCACATACTGAGACACAGAAATAATCTTAACAAATATAAGTGGGTTGAAATCATACCAACCATATTCTCTGATCATAATACTTTGAAACTAAAGATCAACTGCAAAAAGAAAGCAGGAAGAACCACAAATACATGGAGTTTAAACAACATGCCACTGAAGAATAACTGGGTCAGAGAAGAAATAAAAAGGGAGATCAAGAGATATACAGAAATGAATGATAATGATAGTACGACATATCAAAAGTTTTGGGACACAGCAAAAGCAGTCATAAGAGGAAAGTTCATATTATAGGCCTATCTCCAAAAACAAGAACAAGCTCAAATAAACAACCTAACACTTCATCTTAAAAAACTAGAAAAGGAAGAACAAATGAAGCCTAAAGTCAGCAGAAGAAATAATCAAAATTAGAGCAGAAATAAATGAATTTGAAAACAAAAAAGAACAATAGAAAAAATAAATGCAACAAAGAGCTGGTTCTTTGAGAAGGTTAAAATTAACAAACCCTTGGCTAGACTCACTAAATAAAAAAGAAGAAAATACAAGCAAAATCAGAGATAAAAGAAGGGAAATTATGACTAATATCACAGAAATACAAAAAGTCAAACAAGAATACTATGAAAAAGTATATAACACCACATATAATAACCTAGAAGAAATGGACCAGTATTAGAAAAATACAGCCTTCCTAGACTGAATCAAAACCTAGAAAATCTAAAGAGACCAATTAGCAGTATGGAAATTGAAATAATCATCAAAAAACTCCCAAAAAGTAAAAG
>NW_011888837.1:79317-82028 GCF_000151845.1 Pteropus vampyrus
CAGCAACATATTAAAATATTATACACTACTATCAAGTGGGCTTCATCTCAGAAGCCCAGGGATGGTTCAACATTAATGCAATACACCACATAAACAACTTAAAAAAATAAGAATCATATGATCATATCAATAGATGCAGAAAAAGCCTTTGACAAAATACACACCAATATGATCAAAACATTTAACAAAATCAGTATAGAAGGAAAGTACCTTACAATAACAAAGGCCTATATGACAAACCCTCAGCCAATATTATGTTTAATGGTGAAAAACTAAAAACCCTCCAAGATCAGCAACAAGGCAAGGCTGTCCACTATTGCCACTGATATTCAATATAACATTGAAGGTCCTAGCTAGTGCAGTCAGGCAACAGAAAGATATAAAAGGCATCCAAATAGGAAACGAAGAAGTCAAACTGTCCCTATTTGCAGATGATGTGATTCTGTATATAGAAAACCCTAAAGACTCCACAAGAACACTACTAGAAACAATAAGCAAATACAGTACAGTCTCTGGATACAAAATCAACATTCAAAAATCCATAGCGTTCCTATACTCTAATAATGAAATGTCAGAAAAAGAAGTGGAAAAAGTAATTCCTTTTGCAATTGCAACAAAAAGAATAAAATACTTAGGAATAAATTTAACAAAACATGTGAAGGACCTATACAATGAAAACTATAAGACCCTATTTAAAAAAATGAAGAAGATACAAAGAAATGGAAAGATATTCCGTGTTCTTGGATTGGAAGAATCAACATAGTTAAAATGACCTTATTACCTAAAGCATTATACAGATTTAATGCAATCCCCATCAAAATCCCATCGGCATTTTTTAAAGAAATAGAACAAAAAGTCATCAGATTTGTATGGAAGCACAAAAGACCCCAAATTGCCAAAGCCATCGTGAGAAAAAAGAACAAAGCTGGAGGCCACTCTTTCTGACTTCAAATTATACTACAAAGTGACAATAATCAAAATGGTGTGGTATTGGCAGAAAAACAGACACACAGACCAGTGGAAAAGAATAGAGAGTCCAGAGGTAAATCCATATTTATATGGGCCAATAATTTTTGACAAAAAAGCCAAAAACATACAGCAGAGAAAGGAAAGCCTCTTCAATAAATGGTGCTGGGAAATCTGGAAAGCCACTTGCAAAAAAAATGACACTAGATTGTTGTCTATCACCACACACCAAAATTAACTTAAAATGGATTAAGGACCTGAATATAAGACCTGAAACAATAAAACGCATAGAAGAAAACATAGGAACTAAACTGAAAAACCTTGGACTTAATGAGGATTTTATGAATTTGACCTCAAAAGCAAGGGAAGTAAAAGCAAAAATAAATGAATGGGACTGCATCAAACTAAAGGGCTTCTGCTCAGCAACAGAAATCATCAACAAGATAAAGAGACAGCCATCTGAATGGGAAAATATATTTGCAAGCAACACCTCCAATAAGGGCCTAATATCCAAAATATAGAAAGAACTCATACAACTCAATAACAACAAAAAAGCAAATGATCCAGTCAAAAAATGGGCAGAGGACCTGAACAGACATTTCTCTCTAGAAGACATACAAATGGCCAAAAAATATTTGAAAAAATGCTCAACATCGCTAGCTATTAGGGAAATACAAATCAAAATCACTATGAGATACCATCTCACACCTGTTAGAGTGGCTATACTCAAAAGGATAAGTAATAACAAATGTTGGAGAGGATGTGGAGAAAAAGGAATCCTCATACACTGCTGCTGGGACTGTAGATAGGTACAGCCACTATGGAAAACAGTATAGAGGTTCCTCAAAAAACTAAGAATTGATCTACCATATGATCCAGCAATCCCTCTACTGGATATTTACCCTAAAGACTTGAGAATCCATATCCAAAAAGATATTTGTACACCGACATTCATAGCAGCATTATGCACAGTGGCCAAGACATGGAAGCAACCAAAGTGTCCTACGATAGATGATTGGCTAAAGAAGCTTTGGTACATATATACAATGGAATAGTACTCAGCCATAAGAAGAGATGAAATACTGCCTTCTGCGACAACGTGGATGGACCTCAAGATAATCATGCTAAGGGAAATAAACCAGATAGAAAAAGTTGAAAATCACATGATATCACTTATATGTGGGTATAAACCTAAAAGCGACGAATGAGCAGGACAAACAGAGAGTCAGTGACATGGACAATGGACTAGTGGTTACCAAAGGGTCGGGAGAGGAGGAAGAGGAGAAAGGTAGATGGGGTAAAGAGGGTCAAATATAAGGGGGATTGGGAGAGGGTAAAGTGGATAAAGGGGATCAAATATATGGTAGCTAAAGGAAACTGGACTTTGGGTGGTAAACACACAATAGAATATACAGATGTCAAATTATAATGTACATCTGAAAATTATATAATTGTATTAACCAATATTACCCCCAATAAACTTAATAAATTTTAAAAAATCAATAAAACACCTATAGAATGACTTCTTTTAAGCAATTGTTTTCTTGTAAGCCCTTCAAGAAAAATAAATTGCAAAATGTATCTCTAAGTAAATAAATGAGTTGATTTCCACTTAAAGAAGTTTACTTAGAAACCAATTAATTGTCAAAGGACATCTGCCGAATAAAATAATTTTGGCTGTGTCGTTCTTGTTAGGACATGCTGACAGCAGTTAAAAAGTAATGCCTAATTTTCTGTTAAGGGTC
>NW_011888837.1:82078-89599 GCF_000151845.1 Pteropus vampyrus
GACATCTGCCGAATAAAATAATTTTGGCTGTGTCGTTCTTGTTAGGACATGCTGACAGCAGTTAAAAAGTAATGCCTAATTTTCTGTTAAGGGTCGTATTACTACTCAGACTAATAAAGCCATGGGTTCTTTAGTCTCACTTTAGAAGATAAATAACTAAAAAATATATTTTATATTTTCTGAAACAACCAATTTATAATATTAATGTTCATAGGGTCAATCAAAATGAAGCTTCTACTTTGGGCCTGCATTGTGTGTGTTGCTTTTGCAAAGAAGGTGAGTAAATGGACTTTGAAAACTATAGCAATAGTATAACCATCAAATAATTTGTAGACAGAGATTTGTATTAATAGTATAAGTTATTATAGTGTTGATAACTAAGCAACAGAGTCATGTCAATAGGCATGAGGTTTGTGGTGTCAAACTTTTCAAAAGAAATTTTAAAAATCAAAATAATAAAGTTGTGTTATCTGAAAGCAAATAAACAGCAAAGAAAAGAGATGAGTTCAAAAATGCAGTAGGCTGGAGAAAGAGAAAATAGTGGGGAACCAGAAAACCATGTAGATAATCTTAGAGTTTATGTCTTCAAATTATAGAAAGTTGGATTGAGTTTCCTCTGGCAGTGAAGTCCCATTGCTGGGGTATTTATGTGGCATCACAAAGAATATTTGAGGAAGTAAAAGTAAATGTATACAATGACTTTCAATGTACTGTAAATATGAGACTTATTATATATAAGAAATAGCCGATGGAAAATTCTTAATCCTACCCAATGAGTATGCTAAATATCCTCTTTTGTAGAAAGGAGAAAATTATGACACCTACCTAATAGAATGGTTTTGAAAAATAATAAGGCACTTATGTAAAGTGTTTATCAGAGTACCTAGGATATAGTAGGAACTCAAATGCTACTTAATTTTATTATTATTACAATTATTATTATCCTATGCAAATATCAAGATATTATTCTATCTCTTAAAATAACCTAAATTAAACTTTTTAAAAAAATAGTAAATGAGTTTCCTATACCATTTTTATTCTTATCGTATGCTATAGTGCATAATCTATGGTGAATTCTTAAAATATATTGAAGTAAACAAGTGGATATATGGTCCTTCTGCACCTTTAAAGATGTGGCAACAGACCAGTTACATACACATACATGCACTGCAATACACAAACACACAGAATATAAATAAAACCTAAGACGTTAAAGAGAACGATATAATCAAATATATGAATGAATAAGAGCTGAATAATCTTTCTAATGGCAAGATTTATGTATATGTAGACTATTACATACCAAAATTCATCAGCCAATGTACAACTTCCTGAGGCAATAGTCTAGGTCAAAAACATATAATGGTAATAATAGTAAATAATTTATAGTAGTGACTCATATTTCAAAAAGAAATTACATATACTAATAAGGCTGTTCAAATTCTTCAGTAATATAGAAATTTGGGTGCAGATGTTTTCAATAAAAAAAGTAGCAAAATAATTTTTTAAATTTGTCTTAGAAGTGTTTCCACTTCCTTGGTGTGGTAAAATTTTTCTTTCATTTAGAAACAAATATATTTGTTTTTACCTGAAACTGTTTTACATTTTAAAACTCTGATTCCTTTTCAATGCAATATTGTGACTACTATTGCTATTAAAATGTCAGTGCTATTAATCTCTTCTTATTTGATAGAAAAAATGTTTATAGACTGCTAATAAATTTGTATTTAACATATTTACCATAAGGTCTTTCCTTCTTTTTAATGAGTAAGAGCATTAAATAAATGCACTCCTTTGTAGTGTGATACAATTTAGCTTTACTCCTCATGCCTCTCTAAAACTTTTATGACAATGTGCTAAATTTACTTGAACAAACTAAGTGATGAGTGTGGGAAAGTTTTGCGTGTATGAAAGAGTAGAGCAGAAGAAAGTATGGTCTAGGGACTGCTGGCAGAAGGAGTGTGTCCCAAGGAGTCAGATGATTTCTGTGCAGAAAATACCCATAAAATATCCCTATGAAGGAGACCAATGTATTCAAAAACTAATATTAGAATTTTTTTTTTTAGTTCTTTGTTATTTTTCCTCAAATTATAATGACAGCAGTATACTAAAAAAATTATACTCATCCCTATACACAAGTGTACGGTTGATAAACATAACAATCTAACAAAGAAAGGCCAAAGGTTATGGTCCAGACACTTTTGACCAAATACCATATAGTGAAGGAGTAGGAAGGTGTTAAATATGATTTTTAAAATTAAAACTGTGAGATATTATTTTGAATTTCTTATAAGAGAAGATTTTAATCATAAGAATCTAGGGCTCTATGATCCCAATACAAACCACTGACATTTGCCTCTGTCAGCACTCTGGAACATACATTTCTTGTGCTTCATGTATCATACCTTAGGATGACGTGATCCATGAGCACACATTTTAACTTAGTAATTCAGAAAACAATCCTAAAATTGGAAAGGGATATTGTACACAATATTAAATTTTAAGTAGGAAGCTTGTGTCTTGATAACCTAGACACAAAGAAACCTGTCTGTTCTTTCCAATACCTAGCATATGGACAGCACATAGTAGGCACTCATTTTATGCTTTTTAAAATAAATTCTTGAGTATCCATCAAGAAAAAGCTCAAAATATCTTAAAACTACTGAAGAATGATCTACATTTATTTAAAAGTTATATTGCAAAACCTAAACAGTCACTAGAGATTTTGTGATAAATACAAAGTATGATCTAATGTAACTATCTTGTATAAATAAGTAACTAGCCACAAAATTAAATTAAAATATCTGGTTCTACATACATGAAGGTTCATAAATAGATATGAATAAAAAAATTAATGATAATGTAGAAACACTAGAACTAGTAGGATATTAAAATCAGTCATTGCATATCTATTTTGTAAGAATGTATTTAGAATAACAGGACTGTGTCCACATAGTCACAAGAAAACAAGGCAAACGACTATATTGCTTAAGAAAAAAATTTTTTTAGTTACTTGGAGTTTTGTCAGTTATAATCACTCTGAATGTAAGTAGAGATCTAAAGAAATTTTTCAGTAGCATAAAATTTAAAACCAACATTGTTTTCTTCATTGTTTTTAGAAATTTCTCTCATCCAATGAAGAGGTAAATATGTCTACTTATTTATACTTTAAGATATTGAAATGTATTTTACATTATTAATTTTTTAAATAGCATTTCCTATCTAATAATGTTAAATAATTCAGTACTATTATGTTTTTCTTTGAAAAGTTAAGAAAGTAATTTAGAAATATGTTCTCTTTCTTGATGTGATAGGCTCATTTAAAAATACATAAATAAGTATAAGCATATTTATATATCCTGTAATATTTTTTCTTTTTTACATCCTATAATTTCTTATTATTTCTGATACTCTGCCCAGTTCCACTGCTTGCTCATTAGGTTAAATTTTTTTAATTAAATTAATTATATAAATAAAATTTTTATATCATAGAAAAGTATTGTTGATAAAGAAGGCAGTATTTTCCAACAAATACGAAAACTGGGTCTATGCTCGTAAATAGTGTCTGTTATTGACATCATCCTTAAAAAAGAGACTTAATGGAATTTTTTTTTTAAGGTCTTATTTATCACAGTCATAGCATGAGTATTATATAGATAGAATAAACGAATTAAAAAAAAACTTTGATTTCTTTGTTGTTCCTTTAGGTTTACGGTGACAAAATTTACCCAGTTAACCCATCTCTGGATAGTCATTATCCCATATCAGACAATGATTTCACTTCTCCTGTTTATCCTTCAGAGAATAATCTCCCCAAGTACCCTGGGAATCCTGAAACTGACCCAGGGACACCTGCGTATCCCTGGATTCGCAATGCTCCTGGAGCCGCCCTCAACCACATTCCTAGTTTTCCCGTTCCTACTTGGTTGGCTGCTCCTCCTCGGAGGGTTTTCTCCCTTGTCCCTCCCTCAAACAAACCTGCAGGACCTTTTGCCTCATCAAATGCAGTTGCAGCCGACCCTTATGTAGCTAAGCTACACACTTTACCCAAACTTCCTGACTCAGAGGTTGCAGTTGAGCCTACTACGAATGAACATGATGAAGGTGAGCCTGCTGCAGCCAGGCATGCTGCTCCAGAACCCCCATCTTCTTCTCTTGATCTGGTGAGTTGCCTATTATTCCAGTAATGCATGAGATCTGTAGGGGAAGGAAAGAAATACAGTCTCTCCAAAAGCAAACACTCCAGCTTAAACATTTTGAATAGCTTTATTGAGATAATGATTGGTGCACAGCAAATTACATGTACTGAAAGTGTACACTTTGCTAAATTTCAACATATGGATACACCCATAAATCACTGGGATAATGAAGATATCCATCACAGAGAAATTTGCTCGTGTTCCTTTGTAATCTCACTTGCCCCTTTTCTACACCTAATCTATTTTCTGTCACTACAGATTGATTTTAATTTTCTAGGATTTTATATAAATGGAATTATACTGTATACACTATACTCTTTTGTGTGACGCTTTCACTCGACATAATTATTTTGAGATTTATCCATGTAGTTAGGGTCAGTCTTTTTTTTTTTTTTTTTTTGCAGAGTAGTATTTCATCATATGAATATATCATAATTTTTTTACTCATTCTTCTGTTGGTGAACATATTAATTTCCAAACTGAATGTCACTTATTCATTTCCACTTAATTATTTATTTGTTACATACTGTACTGGCTTAAACTTTCAGTTCAGTGTTAAATAAAAGTATTTAGAGGGACATCCCTGTTTTATTTTTCTCCAGGCAGTAAGCTAGGGCAATCCCAGTGTTCATTGTACTTGCTTCCTGTCTCTTAGGGGTCACTGTTCTTCAAAGTAATGTTTAGATTTTGAGAATCTGTTGCTTCTCATAATTTTGGTATATTTTTCGAATTTCTTTCAGGCAAAGGGGTAAATTCAATATCTGTTACTCATCTTGACCTAAAGTATAGTTCTCTAAATCTTTTTAAAATAATCATTTTTTAAAAATATTTAAGAAGCACTCGGTTCCTAAGTTTTAGTATCTGTGCGCCAAGCAATTGGGGTATTTTAGAACAAGAAAAGTGGGATTCCAAACTACGTAGAAGATACCCTGAACCCAGGGCACAGGCTGAAAAGAAATGGGAGCTTAAATCTACCAGTGAATAAATTCTACAGTATATTGCCACAAAAGGAAAACTCCTAGAATTTGTTTCCTAGAAGGAGGTACAAACTTTTCTACTTGTTCCTTTGGTCCTGATAGGGATCAGGATCAAGTTATATGGTATTTTAGAACTTTTCCAGAGAAGTATAAAGAGCTAGACTTATTCTGCAATATTCCACACATTAATGTGTTCATTCAGTAGGTTTCTTTGACATAAATAACTTTCCATCCACAAGTTTATACCTGTAATTTACAGCTCATGTGGAGGTAGAAGGGAAACGTTAAAACATATGGGTAAAAGAAATAGAACTTGATAAAAAGGAGTCTTGAAAACACTGCTAAGTTCTTTGGTCTTTATCCTATAGCCAAACGAATTAAGGACCTTCACTGAGAAATATGATTTGACCAGTTCTGTTTCTAAAACTATATCTGGTAACAATATATTCTAAATATGAGTTATGAAGATATCATCAATATACAACTTCTTAAAAAATAAAGATTATTCAGAAAAGATAGGCCCAATACTATGAAATGAAATACATTTTATGATGTATGAAAGACTTTCTTTTTTTTTAGGTAAAGAAATGAAATTTTCCAGAGAAGAGAGTACTATGCATTTGTTTCTGTAAGTCATATATGGTAATGAAATTTTAAAATCACATTAAACAGACTAAATCTCATCATTTGAAAGTACCTTTGAATATATTTTTACTATATGGAAACAAGAAAGTGGGGTGCGGAGAGGTACTGATAATTTGTGTCCTAGAATCTCTGAAATTATGAATATATGTCCTGTGTAAGAAATTCGGGCAACTTTTAGACAACTAGAAAGTTCTTCCTTAAATTCATCCAATTTGATTATGACTTGAATATTCTAAAATAATAGTGGTCAGTATAGGGAATAAACTTCCTTATGGGGACAGAGAGTTGAATTATGGCTGAAAAAAAACATTAAGTTCTCACAGGTCACTCTGTATGCTATCCAATCAGCCACCACCATCCTTACCCCAAACTGAGAATTACTGTTTTAGTAACAAACAAAAAAAAGATTTAGATTTGAAATCTCCTAGTGCCCACCTTCTCCCCCACAACCTTGTCCCCATCCCCCAGTATACACTGTCCTAGGAAGAAAAGCACTGATCAAAAGCTCGGTTGGATCCATTCCATCCTAGTCATCTAAGCAAAAAAATTGGTTACTCTTAATCCAAGCTCTCATTCTTTCATTTCCTCCCAAATAGCAAAGCTTTATTTGACTATCAGCTAAATCAGAATTTCTAGTGAGGTGACATCAGTAATTAAAGTAAAATTGAAGATCAAACATGATGATAGTATTGTTAGTGATGCCTCTTAACGGCAACTATTGTCAAGGAAATTAAAAGCCTTTAATTTTAGTTAAACCCTGAATATTGCTGTTTTTTTTATTTTTACTTATTTTACTATTATATGAAAATATATTGGTTAGTTCAAGATATTAGATAAATTTAGCAATTTTATATTTTCAGCAAGTATTTGTATTTAGTTTCTACTGTATTAATTCATTCACAACAGGTAAAGGAAAGTGCTACATTTCTAGAAAAGTCTCCTAAGGCAGAGAAGGAATTCTACTTCAAATCATTCAGTACCAGGAGACTGTGTTTATCTGAATCTAATACCCACACACAATAAAACATCCTGAATAACATATATATGTATGCAAATAAATCACAACATTGAATTAACGTTGAATTTTTAAATGAATTCATTGTTACAAGAATGTTAAATATCTACAAGAAAATAGAAGAAAACAAGCTTGATTCTCTTAATTGTGTCCTTTAATTATGGCATGGATTTGTAGATGACCATTCAATATAGTCCTTTAACATTACAATTATAAAGCAACAAAAGCAATGTTGCTGTAAGTGCAAGTAATTTGTTAATTTTACTGTACAAAACTAATATGTTATTCCCTTTTTTAGATATTAGTGTAGAAATCAATGAAATCTATAAAAATTTACTTTTTTTCCAAAGAATTTCATTCTGCTGTATTAAAAATATCAGTCTCACCATTGGTTGGTGATATTTTTAATTGAACTTTATACAAAAACAATGCTTATGTCGTACATTTTCTAATTCAAAAAAATTTAAAGCTACTCCCTAAATATGTAAATAATAATTGCCAGAGATTAAATATATAATGATAATATATGCCTATTATAATTCTGTTACTTAAAAAATGTTATTTATGTTCAAGAGTTTAATGTAGAAAACATTAAATTGCAACAAAAGATAAAATATCTTTTGAAATTACAAAACCAGAGAAACTTTAATTTTGTCTTTATGAGACTTTATTCATTGTATAAATA
>NW_011888837.1:91574-124569 GCF_000151845.1 Pteropus vampyrus
GAAGAACACTTAGATTATTTCCATATCTTGACTACTGTGAATAATGCTTTAAGAACATGGGAGTGCAGATATGTTTTTGAGACACTGATTTTGTTTCCTTCGGATATAAACTCAGAAGTGGGATTGATGGATCATACAGCAGTTCAATTTTCAATTTTCTGAGGAATCTCCAATTTTTAATTTTCTGAGGAACTGTTTTCCATAATGGTTGCACCAATTTACATTTCTACCAACAGTGATAAGGGTTCCCTTGTCTCCATATACTTGCCTGAACTTGCAATCTTTTGACTTTTTGGTAAAAGCCTTCCTAAAAGGTATGAGGTGATATCTCATTGTGGTTTTGATTTATATTTCCCTGATGATTAATGATGTTGTCCATCTTTTCATATTGTTGGCCACTCAACCCTAAAATAGGTGGAAATGCAGCTGTTTTTGACAACATGGATGAATCTGGAGGACATTATCCTATGTGAAACAAGCCAAACTCAGAAAGACAAATATTTCATGATCTTACTTATATGTGGAAACTAAAACAGTTAAGCTTAAAGAAACAGAGAGTAGAATGGTGGTTACTGGTGGCTGGGGGAGGAAGGAAACGGGGAGATGTTGGTTAAAGGGCACAAACTTTCAGTTAATAAGAAGAATAAATTCTAGAGACCTAATGTATAATATGGTGATTATAGTTATTAGTAATGTATTGTATACTTTAAATTTGCTAAGAGAAATTGAAATTCTCACCATATACAAAGAATGGTAACTAAGTGATGTGATGGATATGCTAATTAGCTTGATTGTAGTAATTATTTCACAGTGTATGTGTGTATCAAATCATCATGGTGTACACCTTAAACAGAAACAATTTTTACTTGTCAATCCTACCTCATAAAGCTAGAGAGGGGGTAGATTGTAGTAAAATTAAGTGAAAGTCTTCCTACAAGTAAATGAGTGGCGCCTAATAGTAAAGCACAGAGGAGAGACTGATTAGTAGGTTATAATCATGGCTAAAATTATCAAATAAGTATGGAAAGGAGATCACTCACTCTGACGAATGCAAAAGAAAAGCAGGATGGTGCACGTGAAGAAGGGATTCAAGTATAATATCTGCAAACACCTTCGTCTTTCTCTAATTGATTTAAGAGTTCATAGGTACTTAGAATACAAGGAAATTTTCACATTGAAAATTCTTTGTATTGTCTAATTTCAATTTCCGCAGCTTCATTGTAAACTCTGTTTCCACCACAAATTCCTCCTGAAGAATGAAAAAGAAGCCTCCAGTGACTGTTTTAGGATGATCTCAAAAGCAACTTTTAGACTTAGCCCCGAAAAGAGGGTGACATGGAAAAGAGATGCAATATACCACTTGAACTTTGTGCAATGTAATTTCAAATACTTATGGTATTCAGTAGTCTTATTCTGTGAAGACCAAATGATCTCAGTCCTTTACTCTATATGCAGAAATCATTTCCCACATTAATTATCTCAATTGTTTCTCTGAGATTACCTATAAAGCCTCTAGACATCTCAAATTACAAATCTAGACACAGTAATATGAATACTTGGTATTAATTTGCCTAATTTAGAATGAAATTTTGCCTATCTCAGGAAAGTTCTTTAAATTCAGCAATCTATAGAGTCAAGAAAAGGACAATACACAAAGGACAATTTTCAATGATGCCACCACCAGGAATAATTATAAAATGGGCAAATGTTTTTAGTGCCCTCAGATTCATAAACCTATTCTCTTCTACCCCAATATATGCTCACTCTTTCCTATTCTATTCCTATCTTAAAGATACTTTAACAATATAAGTGACCTTTTCCAACTACTGATCCTGTAGTTGCACTTACATTTCTAGCCTTCTGAGATTCTAAGCACTTATTCATTTAGGTAAGTGTTTAAGCATTACTGTTCAAGAAAAGGCAGCATTTAAACAGAACTCAAAACTGATAAAGACTGCATTTGAACAGAGTTCAAAAATTCTAATAAAAATCAAATCGCACCGGGGGAAATCCCGGCATCAGTGAGCAGGTGGTAAACAGAACTCATGGATGAAAAAGAAAAGTCTGGCCTTTGAAATCACCAAGCCACATAAACAACTGACAAAAATACTATTTAATTATGTCTTTAGGTATATACACAGGTGACTAGCCTCTGGTCTTTCCATTTAAACTTTAGTGAACCAATATCGGCATTGTCCATGAGACACTGAATAATTTATTGGGATTAAATTCAATTCTGTTGACAGTTCCTCACCTTTGTTTTCTTTGGCTTTTCTCTGATTGGCAAACAACATGCCTCTGTTCTTATTTGTGAATGGCTTTATTGATTTCTGTCATCACATTTGTTTTCCTTGTATTAAACTTTAATTCCGGCATATCTGCTTTGGATCAGTTTGTCCTTTATTGCCATATGTGACCTTAGTCTATGCCCTTCTAAGTGTAGTTCATATGGAAGCTGGATATACTTCCTAATGTTGTCACAGGCTTGAAGGATTAATTTGTAAGCTTCTGAATTGGCAATGAATTTCTTCTAGCATTTAACATTCTGAAAGCTTGCTATGTTAAAAAACATCATCTCTAGATTTTAACTGATTCTCACTACAAGGGATATCACTACATTGCCTTACTTCCAGATGGTCCTATATATTGGCATTACTAAATAAACAGTAAAAACTAAACAAATGGCACTTATCCATTGCATGATAGATTTCATAATTAGATTTCAACAGTTATAGAGCTTCCTGACAGAGACGGTTCGAATATTTTATATTTACACCTCCATATTTCACTTACAAAAAAGTACCAGATATTCATCCACATTTATGATAACCAGCAAGCACCATAACCACAAATCCATCTAGTTAATTTGTTCTTTAGCCCTAGTTCCTAGTCTTTCAGATTCTTCAACATACTCAGTTGGCTAAAATTAAGTTTAAATTACCTACAGTTTTTTTGGAATGCATTTTACATGGCATGGATCCAGCATGTCTGGAAAATTTAGAATGCAGCATGATAAATTAGTTTACATTTTCCATAGGAAAAAAAGAATTAAACTGAAGAAAAACAAAACACTAAAAATATGTATATCTGATTACTAGAGCACCCTCATGTGGTAAAAGACAAGCAGTTCCTGCCTGTGTCGGTAACTGCCTAACCTGCTTTATGGATGACAGTTTTATTATGCCCTGGGGCCCATTCTGTGCCCACTGTGCCATTACTCATTGATTTAGGATTAAAATCTATCTCAAGAGAACATCCTAAGAAGTTATATACAATCAGTTGTGACTAGCACTTAAGATAAAATTTTAGTTCCTTTAGTTAGCCATAGAATGATTTAAGCGAATCATTCAATGGTAATTAGATTCACGAGGAACTAGTGATATGTGTTCAAGTGTCTGATTTCATATTACATTACTTTTCTCTACATTTTACTAATTCTATGTTAACAATTCACCTAAAAACAAGGAGGATAGGAAGAAAAACTTAATCCTACAACAATATCACATCACCAACTATATCATATATTCTCTCTCTGTGTGGCACATGTAAATACACACACACATCGTGCTTGAACATCATTTCATTTAGGAATCTCTTGGCCTATTACCTGTAGCTTATTCTTATCAAGACAATCTAATGATATTTATTCTATTATCACCCCATCTATATACAGTCATAAAATTTATAACATTGACTGGATCTATGCATGGTTCATGGACACCGAGGATTCTGCATCCTAAAGTAAAGTTGACAAAATAATTTAAGTATATACATCTGAATGGGAACCCTCAAGTATCTGGTAGTGTTTCAAGAGTGAAATTGTGATTAGAAATCATAAACAATTGATAGCATCAAGACTATAATTAGATCATGGAGCTAAAAAAAAAAAGTGCTGAGACATCAATAACAGAGTTACAGGACCTGAAATTCGAAGAAAGGCTGTTGATTGCTCACTGAATTGATTACTGTTATGGAAATTGAGCACCAGGAATTTTGAGGTAAAGATGAATTAAGTGGGAATATTAGAAATATTAATAATAATGATGGTTACAGCTCCTATTTAATGAGTACTCACTATATGTCAGATAATAACAAAGTACTTCTTAGAATGTGTTTTAATTCTCACAGTAGCCCCGCAAAGCAGATATTATTAGTCTTATTTTACAGATCACAAAATTAGGGCTTAGAAAGTTTAGATAAACTTGAATTCTTGCAGGTGCTATACCACAGAGCTAGAATGGTCTGATGTCAAAGCAGTTTAATGCTCCCACTGGAAAATAATATGAATGGAAAAATCCTAGGAAAAAGCATTCATAGGATTATGGGAAAAAGCACATTTGAGTCATCTGCATTTTAATAAGAAAGTGTTATGTCAAGGTAAAAATGTCACCAAGCTAAATTATTCTGCAGTAACTAACAATTCCAAAATCTCAGTGGGTTGGAACTATAGGATTTATCTCACTCTTATACTACATATTCACTGTGGGTCATTTTGAAGTTCTGCTTCATATTATTCTCACTGGGGTATCCGAACTAAAGGAGCTCATATTGATGGAACAGCTACGACCTGAAACAATGTTAGTAGCCACAGCAGAAAGAGAGAGTGGTGAGTGAATTATCTTGGCCTATTACCTGTAGCTTATTCTTATCAAGACAAACTTTCAGCCAGAAAAGACATATACTATTTCTTGTATTTAATTTACCAAAGCAAGCCACTAAATTCAAGGGCTGGAAAGTAGAACTTTACATGTAACCAGGAGGAGGAATAGAAATATTTCCTAGACATTACTGATGACTAACACATGTATCCCTTGCTTAACTGATAGATGTTAGCTGCCAACAGAATAAAATCCAAGCATATTAATTTGTCTTAGAAACCCCTCTATGATGTGGCCTCTGAGTACCTGCCATCCTCATCGCCTGTCAATCTCTCACAGGAATACAAATTTCAATTATCTTGAATCAATAATTATGGCCTCAATTATCAAACTATGTAAAGCCCTAGGCATTTGCACATGATGTACAATTTGCTTGGAATTTTAATTCCACTTATGTCTGCCTGGTGAATTCCTACTTTTCTTTTTTTAATCTACTTCTATCTACTTCTCTATTTCCATGCTACTCTTTTTTCAGGGCCCAGCACAAGCTTTCTCTGCCTGGTAAGGTTTTGTCAGCCCACTCCATCCCTGATCTACGCATACCATGGTCCTACCTACATACTATCCTCATTAAACAATATCACACTCTTTTGCTTATTATGCAAGTCTTAACTATTAGACTGTAAAGGTTCTAGGTGCAATATCTGTGGGTCACTGCTAGTACTCAATGTTTTGTTGAAGAATTATCTGCATTTTAATAGGAAAAGCAAGATTAGCAAAAAGGAGCACATCATGAGTATTAAACTATCATCAATAAACCAGGGAAGTTTCAAAAACAAAATGTAGGACAGCAAGGATTAAGCATATGGGCAGTAGCGTTTTATTCTTTACTGATAAAGCTAACTTTTTTTCTAAGTAACTTTTCTTTAATGCAACCTGGCTATTTTAAATTAAAGTGGAGGGTCACATATATGTAAATCAGCTTGGGAGCCTTTTTAAATCTACCTTTATCTCTTAGAGACTTGTCTCTAAAAGTCAGATGTGTCAAGTTTCCCCTAAAATGGTTTATTAAGAATCATTACTATGGTGAGCAATGCATTTTTTTCATTTAGTAGCATTTGCTTCCTGTAGATACCCTGAAGGTAAGTATATAATTTTTCCCTTTTACAGAGAAGGGAAGAAATTCAGAGAAATTACAAGGATGGTAAATGCCTGAAATGGTATTCAAACTCAATACTTTTTGATGATGAAGCTATGCTATCAACAATGCCATTTATGCAATAAATGTAATAGTGAATAAATTTATCATATTCATGCAATTATGGAGGTTGCTATACTAATAAATCACTCTACACTGTGTTCTATTAGGAGTCATCTCTTCACAAAGTTTTTCTCCAAAGAGCATTGATAAGTTATAAACTTCAGGTTTTGTCACTTTATATAAGTGATAGATTGGGACTCACGAATTTTGCTGAAATTATACTTCACAAACAGCTGCTGTTTTTGCCAAAGTCTAAGGCCTACATTGGGCCTGGTACTTCATGGTGGTTACACATTCAGAAATCTTATTATCATTTCTTCACCTACCACAGCTGACACATTAGGTAGAATATGTCCTTAAATTCTTTAGTACTTTTGACATTTAAAAGAAAAAGCAATTTGTGTTCTAGGTATTTCTACCAAGAATTTCCTAATATCACAATGGAACTGCAGGAGATTTTTAAAACACATTTTCCTAAATGGACACATTTAGCCCAGGCCAGGTTTTCACAATTATTCCTTTCTGGTCTCAAATTGGATCCATTTGTGTCAACAGAACTTTTATCTGAAGGCTCATCTGATCATTAAATCTCAGTCAGTTCTCTGAAGTACCCATGAAATACAGAACTAAGAACTTCATTCTGCCTGTATTTTGTATTCTTTCACAGACATATTTCACATGGAAGTATTAAGAATGTCTTCAGAAATTCTACTTAGAATAGGTATTTTACTTGTTTATCCCAGCTTTCAGTGATATCCTGGGCTTAGAATTTGTGCGAAGGCCCCTAGCACGTGAGATTTGTTTTTTACAACAACAGGAAAACCCCATGAGCACGCTCTACTGGGGCAAATAATTAACATGACTGCCCAGTAAATTTTACCTTCCAAAGAAGTCAGAATGACTAATAACTAAAGAAAGAGTGCCAAAATCATTAGTTTTGCTGTCCTTGCAAACAAATAGGCCATGCTGCTTCAACATTATTTCCCACAAATCATTTTATTCCCATTGGTTGTTAGAGTCATTTTATTCCCATTGGTTTTTAGAGTCATTTCAACCCAACCTAACACTTATTCAAACCCTGGGCTTAGACAGATAACCCATCTTCAGACATTTTGCAAATCATTACACAATGTTTACTTATGAACTACTTTAGTCTTCTTTACAGAGATTAGTTGCCAATTTCATGAATCATTTTCAGTAATACTTCTTTTTCATCCATTCATAACTTCAAAGTAAGAACTTATTTTGTAGCATTTTCAATTTTTCTCAAAATACTATTTTTAAAAAAATTTTGCCCAGTAAATGAACAGCATGAGAAATTGATCTTTTTGTCAGTAATATAAAGCAGATAGGACAACAGAAAGAGACATTTTAATAATAAATTATCAATGAAGGTTAAATTTTTTTAACTTCTATGTCTAGATGTCACAACAGGATACAAAAGAAGAAAAATACATTTGTAGAAATGTAGATATATACCCATCAGACCCATCAAACACTTCAATTCATTAATTTTAAAATGTTTACATATATGAAAATGCAAACATTAAGGTTATAGAGTAAGTCTGTAACAAATTATATGTTCCAGCATAGTATGGTTGTTAAGAGTATTTTGGAGTTGTACAAACCTTGTTTCAGATGCTGGTTTTTGATCTCATTAACATATGCTTTGGGGAAGATTTCTGAATCAGTGATCCATATGTTATTAACCCATAAAATGAGAATGTCAATATCTAAACCACAGGGCTGTGCAAGGATTAATTCAACTGAGGTGATTTATGTAAATAAAGCACTTACTATAACATCTTGTACAATCTACATGTTAGTAAACAATTTTCAGAAATAGGTGCTAAATGTGATGCTTTACAGAAGTTTGCAAATAAATGTTTACATTTGGTTTACACATCAACATATGGAAAAAGAAAGACTACAAGAGCAAGAATATGCTCTGGAAGATAATAAGACATACATTTATAAATATGATGAGGCTTCCAATGTAGTCATGAATTTTATTTCAGAAGAACTCTTTGTAAGTAACATTATCCTTTATAAAAAATCACATGAAATTCTTATTTGACAAAACAGAAATAACTGGTAGTTTATAAATGTTTCTGGCTACCGAATCTAAACTATCCAATGAAGCAGATACTTTATGAAGACACAATACTGATGTTTCCACAGTTTCTATATTTCTGAAAGCAGTTCTAATGAAGATGTCTGTGACACTGGTTTATTAGTTCTTGGTTTCTGATGCACTCATTGTGTATGCAGGTGGAAGATTTTCTTGGAAAAGGAATAGATAAAATCAAACTTCCTTCAATAAAATATGACCGGAACAATAAGTACCATTGTTAGATGACCTTCATGGTTGATAATCTCAGCTGAGGGGACTTACACTGTAGACTGAAAAAATAATCCTGGATATATTTTCTCACATCAGAATGAGTTCCTTAAGGCTATTAAATAAGCAGAAATAAATTGTCTGGCTTAGCATCTCTGTCTTAGAAAGTTCCCAAACAAATGATGAGAAAAAATTTTTAATCAAAAAAATTATGACATTTATTTAATGTACTTCAAAAGTACACAGGAAGAAATTATCCAAACATTTGGTCCTGTGAAAATGCATAGAGAATGGTGTTGAGTATTTACTTTGGAAAAAGACCTATGTTCAAATCTGAGCTCCATCACTAAAGAACTTTGCCACCTTGTGCAAATTACTTAACCATTCTGAGTCTTAGTTTCCTTATAAGTATAATGATGATACTGAAACTTTGCAGATTCTTATGAGAATCAATGGGAAAAATACATATAATACATTAGAAATACATATAATACATTAGAAAACATATCTTCAGCATAAGTTGGCAGATTTATTATATTATGTGAGATACATCATGTAAAATATTTCTGACCAGAGCATCAAAGCAATATTATTTGGGTGATTCAAACATTATTATTATGTGAAGGCGTTTTTCTGGAGCTGTCTTGTGAGAATATTTAAATATTTAGAAATTTTAAAAATTAGTTGTTAAAAGGTTGATACTGGAAATGAATCCTTGTGGGAGTATTTACACTATGAAAATTGGGAGATACTAAAGATGAGGTTTTATTTGCTTGTTTACTTTTGTCAAAAATCTCTTTCTTTAGCACACTACATGTGGATCCCAGGCCTGGCTGGTCCCAGGTCTGGCTGCGATCCAGGTTCACGGCTAGGAATAGGACCCCAGATTTAAAATGTTACATTAGTGTAGTAGGGCGCCTGTGCCTAAAATATGTAAACATAATTCAGCTTATTGTATCACGCATGTGTGGCTGAATGCCAGTATTATACTCCGATATGTGTGGAGCCCATATGGTCCCCTGGGGAGCAACAGAAAGGGAGCAGAAGAAAGGGGAGCAGAAGAAGAGCAGAAGCAGAAGCGTGCTCCCCACAATAAAGTTGGTGCCTACGTTTCATTCTCCTCTCGGCCCCTTGTGCATTCTTCCAACTGGGTGTCTCACCACCGAAACCTTCCCTGCTTGATCAGCTCGGCGTTGACACTACTAAAAGAAAGGATAAAATTTGAGGAAAAGAGTGGTTGGTGGAAGCAAGTGAATTCTCTTTAATAAAATGTTAAAATTAATATTTTGGGATTTCTCAGGAATATTTTTAATTAATGAAGTAATTGATAACATATATCCTTATTTTGATTCAGAGACCTACATCTACCCAAGTGTGCTGTGTACCTTCAATTCCTAGCATCGCATCAGCTCTTTTCACCTCTGTTCTTCTACACCAAATGACATTCAATTTACGATGCTGATTTTTGTAAAAATAGATATTTCTGTGTACTATGCTTCACTCTTTAATTCATTCAACCAATAAATATTCAGTGCCAATCTTGTGCCAGTCTCTGGGATACTCAAGATGTCTACAATCTAATGCTTAGTGTAACTAACATCAGATGCTGTTTTAACAGCCAGAATATTAATTATGTGAACAATTTTATGAGATTATCTTCATTACAGAAAGGTAAACTGAGCCTCAAGAGATTTAAAACTTGCCTGCAATTCAAAAGCTTGCAGCTGGCAGCTAAAAGTAGAGCCAGGCAAAACAACTACAAAGTCTATGCTCTTAATGTAGATCTTATACAACCCCTCTTTGAAATGAAGATGAGTTGAAAGCTGGTAACAAATGAATGTAATGAACTGTAAGTTTATGTGATAGTTTTTGGAAATTAAAATTTCCATAGGCCTGGCTTATCTTGCTCCTAACTTCATATTCCACAAATGAGTGCAGTGATACGCTCTGCAAAACTGCCAGGCGCTTCTTACCTTGGTGAGGTCTCTGTTTTCTCTCTCTCTAAAACTTGGTCAGAAATCCTTTGAAATGATGTGGTTGAGGGCAAGTTTTATAAACCATTCTATAAAAAGAATTAACAGCAAAAATTTCCTACCATGGACTCTATATGTAGGGCCTTAAGGTTTTTCTAAGGATTTTATGCCCATTATATTAAATAATACTGGATCTTATTCAATATACATCTAATTCCTAGGCTATATAATAATAAGTCTAATGAGAAGCTTAAGTTTGGAGATATAGCCTGCACAATTCCATAAATGAAACTAGCAAGTTAGAGGTTATTTCTCAGAAATAATCTATTCTCTATAGTGATTCAGAGCTATCTAACTGATGGAAAATAATTAATATTTGATGAACTAAGATCAAATTTTTATAACATGTCACTCAGAGATAATTTTTCATGACTGAAGCCTTAGTGACTATCTCATTTTGAGATCCCCAGGAAGACAATTGATGTGGGGATTAAAGTGCAGGAAATTTGTTAAGAGCCCTTAGAATTAATACCACGGAATGGAGGGGAAGGAAGCAGGAACAGACAAAGGGAGAAGTCAAGCTGCTGTGTAGTCAACAAAGCCTTCAGTCAATCCCATGGGAAGTTCTGGAGCTAAGATAGTGAGAAGCTTAGCCTTTAGTGAATTAGTAGGTATTCATTGGCCTGCAAAGAGAGAATGCTGTTAGAGAAGGCAGGTGAAGCAAATCTTGAAGATGCTTTCTACTGACAGCACTCCCAGCATCTGGTGTGTTAAGTTCATTACTAAATGGGACTTGGAGAATCAGAACATCTGCTACAGAGACTGATACAAAATTCTGAAAAAAGTTAGAAACCAAAGATGACTTTTTTTTTCCCATCACTAACTTGAGAGGACAGGATGATGTGAATATGGGTGACCTAATGACCAACACTGGTAATTTACAAAGAATTTTTCCCTAAGTAGAGCAGGGTGACTGACTAAAGTCTAGCAGCTCTTTCACTCACAGGTGTCTCCATAATCTGAGCTTATTATATTAAGCGACCTCCAGCATACAGTTCCAATTCATAGAATTATTTTTTATAAACTTTATACTGATTTTATCCTACTTATGATCCTTCTGTCTGATAATCTAGCTTCCATTTCTGTCCTTGACTTCAATGATCAGATTTGACACTTAGCCTTATTTTCCAAGAAACAAATATCAGCTCCCTTTTCACTGTTCAAAAAGCAAGCAGGAAAAAAAAAGTTAACATTTCTAAAATTGCTAAGGTGTGGATTAAGACATTACAAATAGAGAAACAGATAATTACAAACGATCACTCCTTCCCATCAAATTCGTCATATAAGTTTACCAGAAATTAGGTAACAGAGTCTATCATAGAGAAGTAATTAAATCAAGATAGATGTATAATTTTTTTTGGAATATAAAAGACATTGCATTAACAATTTTGATATTCTGTGAAATGTCTATATGACAGAGTGAATTTCTAGAAAGTAATTATATTAAACAGTATCATATCTTATTATCAAACACTTTAATGACTTCCAATATTTGTCAGTGCTGTAAATAACATTTAATCTCATTATGTAAAAATGTGTGTTTGAAATTTCCATGTCAGAACAATTATCATGCAATCATTCAACAAATTTGAGTGTCAATTATGGGCCAGGCACTGGGGATAAAAAAAAAAATGAACAAAACAAAGATTCTGCACTAATGAAGTTATATTCTAGTGGTAGAAGGTAAGAAATAAAAACAAATAATTATAAGTGAAGTAAAAAAATAAATAACCAAATAAATAAACAATTATATCAATTAAATAACACAAGTCTGCAGAAAATCTAAATAGGATAACATGACAGAAGTTGCTATTCTAGATTGGGTGGTCTGAGAACATTCTTTTGCGTTGTGATTCTGAAATAGAATGACAAATAGGTGTCCCCTCAGTGATCAGAGAGAGAGCATTCCAAGTATATAGTAAGTATAAAGCCCAAGTATAAAGCCCACAAAGCAGGAAGAAATTTAACATATATTCAAAACTCAGAAAGAAAGCTAACTTGGTTGGAGCTTAATGAACAAGGACCTGAGTGAAAAGCAGTAAAGTGGGAGAATAAAGCAAGGCCCTGATCATTGAGGACTTTGTAAACCAAGTAAGGTATTAGAAAAGAAAAGTAATGAAGTAGCAGAATAATGAGAAAAAAGAGTAAATAAATAAATGGAAGAAGTCAAGGAGAAAGGAGGGGGGAAGAACAAAAGACAAGATAGAAAAAAATTTTGAGCCATTGCTATAATATATCAGGAAGCATAAAATCTTGTTAAGGAGATAAACTTTTAATGTAACAAAATGAAAAAAAAAAAAAAACAATCAACAGAATTCTGAGGGAGAACTAAGGCTGGTTAGCCTAGGGTACTACTTGCCTTGACTGGGACATTCACAAAATAGTCCCATGATCATGGCATGGGCTTGGCTAGATGTCTGAGAAAGAGAAAACTAGAAATCAGCCCAAGACACTAATCTTAAATCAAACTAATAGACCTCTAAGATTTTGGCTAAAAGGAAGTCGTTTGTTTCTGGGAGGTTATAGTACAGAAACCACATTTGGGCCAAACTCTAATTATAGGCCCAAAAAGAAGAAACTGATAGGGATCATAAAAGCGGCAGGTCTGAAATTCACAAAGAACAAATGGCACAAACAAATAATATAAAGGTTCAATAGAAAAAGAAAACATTTCAGGTCAAGGGACAAAAGAAGTGATTTTCAGAGAAAGTGGATGTTGATTATACCCAGACCAGGATGGGTTGTGTTTGAGAGTACATACCTCTCATTGAACACTCCGGAGGCCACACTTCAGGAAATCATAGGCAGTTGATAGTTTGTAGCCCAAGTTTAGTTTTGTGGGCTAGCCTCTCTCAATTCCTCTGAAACTTACGTTTCCTTTTGTGAAAGGAAGAGGTATATATTACTGTTTTCCTTAATATCTCTATTCCTGAACAAATCACTCCTAGAAATTATACTTTACAGTCATAATTTACATGTGCATATATACAGATCTTAAATATAATAAAGTCATACTCATAGAATCAAGCTAGAGCCATTAAGCCAGGGGATATTGTCGTGATGGACATATGATGATTAATGTCCAGTAGAGTAAACAGAAGGGGCACTTTAGTAGAGTCTCACAGAAGTTAAAAGTACACACTCTATGTAACAAGAGATTTTATTGAGTTTGCTATTCTCCTTATTTACTGCATAAATAACTAATAAAGTAATCGTTAAAGTTACAAAACCTATTACCTTCATTGAGTTGAGAATTCATTTTTCAACTCTGGCAACATATAAAAATTCTCATTTTTATCTGTTAATTATCTTTGAAATTGTGCTATGTCTCTCTCCTCTTCAGTTAGGCAGCATGGTGCTTTAGAAAAACTACTTAATTAAGAATCGAAAGACCTGCATGGTACTACAATTCTAGGATATTTTTTAACAGTGAAAAAAAACAATAATTTCCATGAAGGCAAGGCAGAGAACATGTCTGTTTTATTAAAACTAAGTTCTCAATGCCTAAAAGGGCATGAACTGTAAAAGCTGCACAATAACTATTGGTTGTATGAATAAAGGAATGAATGAACTCACTGAGCCCTCTGTGCCTTAGCTTTCTCATTGAAATGTGGAGGTGATATATGTTTTCTACCTACTTTGATATGTAATTAGAATTTCCTGGAAAATTATAATTTATACGTAAGAAAATCATTTCTATTATAAGTAGATCTGAAATTCAAATTTGATCCTCTTGATTCACAGAATATTGGTCCACTTCACAATAGTTTTCTATAAGCCTCTTAACTGATTTTTCAGGTGAAGTAAAGGGGGGAAAAAGCAGAGATGACATTTTGAAAGAACTAACTTGTAAGCTATTTTTGTTTCCTCTTCATCATTTGTGTTATTGGAAGAGAGCAAAGATCCAGATAATTTCTATAGTACTTTAATCTGACAGTCATAGGTACTTGGCACTGATATGTGTTTTTGTACTTTGAGTTGAATAAAGGGTGTCTGGTGCTCTTGTAATTGAACTAAAACAAAATAACGAAGTCACAATGACAATATCTGGTTCAGGATTTCCTCAATTTAAGGTTTCCGCACCTTAATCCATACAGACTAACATTGCTCTTTTTCTCCCCTAGATGAAGGAACCCATTTATTTAATTTCCCAGCAGGAAAACCTACTGGGTGACTGACATGGGATAGAAAAATGAATAAGTTCAACAACATTCTGAACGGAAGAAATACACAAACGATATTCACATTACAATGTGATAAGGATTAAACTAGGGCCCCTTGCTACTTCCCTCCTACCCAGAGATAACTTTGCCTCCAAGGACACAGTGGGTTAGAATTTATCAGGTAGGAAAGCATAGCCTGTTTTTTCCCACTTTAACTTATTGTATAACCAGATAGTTTCAACTGGTTTTCTTTAGAATATTCAAATAATGGGGGAGAAATGACAGAAATTGCCTTTTAACTACCTTCAGATTAGAAGAGTATATCTAGGCGAAATTATTCATCATCAGGATAATTTTTGCACTGACTATATTTTAACTTTGTAATACAATTCTTAACTTTTTCAGTGTTTGGCCCTGAGAGCTTCCTAGCTCAGAGTGGGATTAGCTGTCTAAACCCTGCATAATAGAAAATCTGTATAATAGAAACCCTGTATAATAGAAAATCTCGGAAGACCGAGACTTTGTGGTGTACTAATTTGATAACATTCAGAATGGACCAAAGTCATTAATTGTAAATATATACGTCATTAGGCAATATAGTACCTTGTTCACTCACTCAACCAACCTACTAGATTTTCCAGGCAACAGTTGCTTACACTAACCATTCAGCTATAGTTAAATCTGCCATCAACACCTAGGATGGTCTATTTAGCTAATCTGAAAATGTAACATTCATAAATCTTGGGAAAGTTTCTAACAGATATAAAAACTTAGTAGTAGCTTTTCTTCTTTAGTAAAAAAAAGGGGTTTTGTTATTTTATCTAATTTTTTTGTCCTTTTTTTTTAGGCTAGATGTCAAATGCTATTGTCATTTTAGTATAAATGAGCCATTCAAGTTTTAAGAAATGTGTCATCCTATAAGAAAAACAAACTTACTTAAAGCAATAACTTTGTTTTCCTGCATGATAAGGTCACCATTAGTTGTTTAAGATTAGCCACAGAACTCTTACACAATAGGAAATTAAATGATAATACATTATCACAACACTTAAGATCCTGGACTACCAGAGTGGGGTCAATATTAACAACAAAAACTAAGACAAATAAACACAAAACTCACTTTATAAAGAAAATTTAAGTAACGATGATGTAAAGATAATAATACTTAGTTGTATTTTGAATATTAAAATCATATTTTGTAAAAGCGAAGTTTTAAAATGTAAAGCATTAACTTACCACTATTTTTAAAACTGTAGGTCATTATGCTTTATATTTATTAAATTATTTATCCCAAGCAACATGATCACACAGAGACATACATGTCATAGACACATAGAGATTTAACAATTTTTTTTAGAATTTCATTTCATAAGTAGAAGAAGATTTACTGATGTTTTCATGGTTAAATCTTAATGAAATTAGCTCAGTCCTGCACTGAAGGACCAAAGAATCTTTACTGCCGCTAACTAGGTTTTGAATTTTCACCTTTTAGACCTATTCCTTATGTCTAAAAATTCTATTTTTTACTCTTAAAAATAATCACCCATTCAACTTTGAACTTACTCTATCGAATATCCATTTTAAGGATGATTTAAAAAAGAGCAGAATGAAATTATTCTAGAAGATTTAGTCATAACCAAAGCAGAAACCAGGAATGATTATAGGGAAACATATCTCAGAGAGTCATTTAATGACATTACTAAATGTGGGAATCCACATACCACCTAGGTGATTAGGAAAGGCGTAATTAGCTAAGCCATTGTCTGGAAACCCCTGAATCACTGGTCATTTTGAAGAAATAATTGGTCTTTTTTTTTTCTAAAGATGGGTTTTAAAATATGAGAGATATTCCAAGCAGCAGAGCTGAAAGATAAAAAGAACACAGAGCTTGCATAGGTCTAGATATCTCTTCATAGGTAAAGGAGCGAGGTAAGATATCAAATCTTTGCTTTTATAATATTAAGAACCCAAAGCAGTTAACACTACAGGACAGACTACCAAAATCACCCTAATTACTGTGTAGATCAGTGATTGGAAGGAGGGCAGGGTTTTCACATAAGGAGTACAAGAGATAAATACTTCCATGGGTCGCACTATAAATCAATACTGCGGTTTAGTTTTATAATCTTTTTTTCCTAAATTAGAAAAATATTAACTCAGTTTCTTAGTTTTAATATATTTTAATATTATTATACTTTTAAATGAAAATTATCTCATATTGAACTACTACTGTCAGATCTGTATTGTATTTTTACTACACATTAAGTAGACATTAAAATTGTTTTCATAATAAGGATCTAGTCATGGGCCTCCCACAGACGGGACTCATTCCCTTCAGCGTAGAACAGCACAAAGGATAAGACCATATTGTTCATAACTTAGTCAACTACATCTTATGCCACAAAATGAGTCATTTATTCAAGCTAAAAGGATGAGCACACAATTTGTTTTTTTAAGCAACTGTTCTGAAAGAAAAGAATTTCTATTATAGATATTTAAAATATACCTTTCATTTTAAATCCTGATATATAAGTAAATACTATAAAATTTACCTGCCTACTTTTTTGATTGAATAATACCAGCTAATTATAGTTATCATGATTTTTACACAGTCTTTTTAAAGTTAAATTTCACACTTCATTTTCTAGATAATTCATCTGAAAATGAAAACTATAATTCTTTTTGGGCTACTGGGAGCCACAATGTCAGCCCCGGTGAGTGATCTCATGGTACAACTGAAATCATTGTGTAAAACCTGTAATAAATCCTTTTGCCATTTTTTTTTTCTTTTTTAGCTTATCGCGCAGCGCCTTTTCTCTGCAAGCAATAGCAATGAGGTTAGTTTAAAAACTTAAAACAATCGCTTCCTTGTTGTTTATTTCTTTACTTCTTTTTTGAAAACTTAGTGAGGAAGAGATAAAGGTGAAAAATTAAAAACCTAATTAGGGACAGTCAAGATTCTTTGGCTCTTTAATGCTCTTATATCCAAATGCATTTCCAATGTTCATGTTTGTTTTATATACCAGGTTATTTCTAAAATATTATTTTGGCTGCCTTGTTTGATTAAAAATCATTTAAAGACAATGACAATATCTTGTATATCTTTTGTTCTAGTAGCACCTAATACAGGTGTATATAGGTGTTTAAGAGCATAAAATGACTAAACAAACCACTGGATTGGGCTAAAGTTGTACAATCTCATACACAGCAGGGGAGAGGTAGTCAAATCTCAACCTCTAATCATTGCAATTAAGTATATAGGCTTAGTGAGAAAACATCTCACCTCTAACAGGAAACCATAATCAGTCAGCTCTGACTTATGCTATATTTGTAGTAAACATTGTTCTTAATAATTTTAGTATGTGTAGTAATCTTGTTTTCATATGATCTTTCCTTTTCTAGTTACTGCTGAATCTTTATAATGCTCAACTTCAGCCATTACAGCTTCAGGTACTTCTACCTCAATAATTATTTTAAGAAAGTTTTTCTACTGCTCCTTTCTTATTATGGTACTTTGAGACGAAAATGTTTTTATTTCATTTTTGAAATCTCAATTTTTAAAGTTATGAATTCATCCCATATTTTCTAATAACCATTTGTTTGAAAACTAAAAACTATAATCTGATTAACACTTGTTTATTGAGAAGTTGGTATATGCCAAGCAATGAGATAGTTAATCTAATTATTTTATACAAGGTTATACTCAGCTAACTGGTAAAAAATAAAAAAATAAAAAAAGATATTTTCAATTAGTCTGACAACTGCAAAAACTGTACTCTTTATCTACTTCATGCTGCTCCATATTTCTCATGACTTTTGGGAATTGAGCATTGTTCATGCTTATATGCACAGCTCATAAGTGCCAAGATGCTTCCTTTTTTACAATGCAGCAATGGAAATACAGAAATTGTTTACATTTTGTTTCTTTCTTGCTCAGGACTGATTTTCAATTATTTCTGAAATGAAAGAGAAATTTTTCCTTTCTTTTTTTCGTTTCTTTCCAGGGCCCGTTTTATTCATGGATTCCGCCTTTCTCTGGAATCTTACAACAGCAACAGCAAGCTCAAATTCCAGGACAAGGCCCCTTGTCTTTGTCAACTCTAGACCGGTTTGCTGGACTATTCCCAAATCAGATAACTTTCCCAGGACAGGTCAATTTTGACCATAGAACCCAGATGGGACAACTGGACCCCTCACAGTTTCAAAGAGCAGTGCAGATCCAACAGGGCCCTAATCACGTAATTCGAGCCTCTTCTATCTTGTTGTGAGGAGAAAAACGCACATTGAATGTGAAAATAAATATAAATCAACTTTGAAATAAGACAGGAATTATTGAGCAAAAATTCTTTTCCACACTATGTTCCTACCACCACTAGAAGTACTTCCTTATCTTTTCTGAACATGAAAAATATTTCTAACATTTAAATCAGCCACAAATCAAAAGTGTTAAAATATGACTTGGAAAAAATAATTAGGGAAATTTCATCTTTAAAAAAAGGCAATTTGTATTAATAATGGTTTATATAATAGGTGACCTTTTGTTGTCATAGCAGTCTGCTAACATAAATTATAAATTTACATGTGTAGGTCTAAAAAAAACAGCTCTGTAATTTTAAATTAAAAAGTCAAATACAACTTTTTATGATTCCTTTTCTTGGCAGGCAATGCCCTATGTGTTCTTCAGAATGCCTCAAGAGCAAACACAGGTAAATCAATAAGATATCATTATACCAATAGAAAGATGGCTATGTTCACTCTCCATTGAATTTTTTTTTCTTTTTTAAATCTGTAACTTTGACTCCTTTAACAGGGCTATAAAAACCCACACAATGATATTACTGTCTGGATACTGCTATTACTGGGCTGGCATCGGTTTGTTAATATCAGGCTTGCTTAATAACTCCTGAAGAAAGTCCCTTAAGGAGAGTCTGCAGGACCTCTGAATTCCGAGGGCATTACTGTGCTGGGAATAAAGGAGCTCACCAAGCCCTCTGTTCTGTCCTCTTTGCATCTGCCGGCATTTGGGAACAACTAAAGAGAATACACCAGGGACTGACTTTGCCCAACCTTAAATTTTGTTTCAGAGAGAGATGTATTGAATTGATAAAATATAATATGATGTCAAGATAAGAAACACTTGCCCACATTATTTGAGTTATGAAATTCTTCTCAAAACATTTCTGAGTTTTTGTATATTTTTAATTTAACTTCACATTACAATCAAATGGTGGTTATTTCCATGAAATAAGAGAATCTTTAAAATATGAATGCAAACTAGTAGATTCATTTGAGTAATATGGAAGACCCTCTCAAGATTAGGCTAATTAATTTTAAAATATCCTGGGTTCAAAAAAATAGAAGTATAGATAAATTATATTATTCCTCAGCAGAGTCTTGACCACTCATAAAAAGACCACTTGACTGTATGGTAATTATAATTATGTAATTTTGTCCCACACCCATTACAAAATTACTTCTAGACATTATCTCATTGTAGCCATAGTTTTTAGAGAGTTAGAAACATGATACATGATACATGAGTAAATCCCAAATACGATTATCTGCTAAAATTCTCAATAGGTGATTTCAATTCTTAGCTAGAATTAAGAACCACTGCACAAAATATATTTCTTAGACCACAATCATTTTTTTAATTCTTATGTCTAAAATAGTCTCTTATTTAATTATACAAGAGAAAAAAAACAACATACAAAACTATGTATGTACTATGATCCCCATTTTTTATAAATACTTATGAATATTTAGACATACGAACATAAGTGGAAGTTAATGCATGATAATGTGAGTGATAAAGTTATAGGTGGTTTTATATATTTGTTCCTTGTCTCTAATTTTCAAAATATTCTAACATCCATATGGATGGTTTTAATAAAATGTTAATTATTAAAGACAATACATTCTTGACATTTCCTTCATTGTGGTAGAACTTCTAATACCATATCCTGCAAATGAATGATTCTCAAAAAAATATAGGGGAAATACTGCATAGACTATCATCTTCTTAGATATTTGCAAAGTAATTTGTATATAAAGTTAGTATATAAAGTCTAAAATTTATATATAAAGTCTACGGGGTCCTTTTTAATAGCCTATTGTTTAGTTGAACTTACTACTTCCTAAATGTATTTGACCCAGCAAGCAACCATGAAACAAAGTCCAGTATCCTGTTTAATATCAGTTGTTTCTAAAGTTTGGGAGAGACTGCTTCATGAGTTCTTTTGTTCGTAAATTTGCTAAATATAAATCAGCTTTAAAATAATATTGACAAATGATTTTTTAAAGGGCCTATGCTGATTCAAAGGAAGCTCTCACATATGTTTCTGTTTAAAATTAGATGCTTCAGTACTATCCGGTTTACACTCTCCTCCCCTGTGAACAACCTCAGCAAACAGTCACACAGTCACCTCCACAAACGGGACAGCAGCAATTTGAGGAGCAGGTACTGCAGGTGTTTGATTTTAATCTGATTAGTTCCATCTGAGAAAAGAGAGGATGAAGTAAATTTTTAGAGAAGAGAATATCTGAGTATATTTAGTGCAAAAACTCAACAGTTTGCTCTGGTAGTCATAAAAGTATATAATGCTTTCTCCTAACATATCACTAATTTGGAAATGCTATAAGGCTGAAATTTAAAAGATAGCAATCAGAGAGTGAACTCAATAACATCAAAAATTAAAAGCTGAATCATTTTGAAAAAGAAAGTTTTCTAATTTTAAAACATCTACCAGAATCCCTCTTGTCATATATACATGTGGTTATTATTTAAAAGAAATAAAAATAGCTACCGTGATGAAAGGTATCTATGATCACCAGAACTTGAGATATAATTAGATAACTACTTTAAGTTTTGTGGACCAGTGATAAAATTTTTAGAATTCTAATGTAAATTCATGTGGCTCATAATGACTAGGTTTCTTTTAGTTAAATTGGAAAAAAAAAAAGTTTATCACCATTCTAAAACTTGCCAAACAAAATGAGAGAAAACTGAAAAATATGCTTTAAATTACTGGTAGTAGTAATCCCAATTGTCATGTTAAAGAGAAAAAAAGAATTTTAACCTAGAAGTCATATGATGTCAAAAGAATGCTTGGCAATTTCACATTTTTTACCACCTAGAATATATAAACTTTCAAAAAATATTTAGTATAATATAAAAATAAATATAATTTTATGTAATTATTTATCACAAAATTATGACAAAAATCATCAGAGTAAATGTAATACACTTTTTCAAAAATCTGACAGATGTCATTCTATACTCAATTTGGATATATACCGCAACAAGCAGAACTCGTAAGTAAATGATAGCTTTCCATCAAAAAAAAATTGTTTTGAAACCACTTATTTTACAACCTATTAAATGTATCAGTGCCCTTCAGCCCAAAACCACCATGAACACATCCCTAGCTGAAAAGTTAGATTTATCCACTCATTGAAATGAGGGAGAACACATACCATGGGAAACTATGGTGTGTCTTAATAGGAAGGTATTGAAATAATTTCTTATAGGATCTGGGTTTGTGTTAAGTTCAAGGAATGATGGTTCACCCTGGATTGGGTGTTCTCAAGAAATGTGTATGTGTGACAGGGGTGTAACTTGATGATTCTTACCTCAAAGGTAACAACAATGAAGCAAGGTGAGGCTGTGATTTGGTAAAGAAGCAAGAATTACTCATATTAGCCAGGATATGAGGATGCCTGGTATTTTCATGGCTTGGCCCATGATCTTGCTTTAGACAAGATTACAAAGTGGTCTTGTTTTTGTCACACTTCATTGTGTTCAGAGGCAAACTTGTCTGATGTTGGTGTTCTGCAAGATTGTTAATGTTCCACAGAGTACCAGGGCCTAGCAGAGAATGTCAACAAGCTCCTGACAACACAAGCAGTACCTTTTTGTCAGGCCAGTTTCCTCATGTCAAGAGCTGCTTTTCTCTTTCTTAAACATAAATTATTTCTGTTTTTAAGAAACTAATTTAAGAAGTTGGGAAGTGTTTAACTGTCTTGGATACAAAACAACATATTTTATAGATTAATAATTTAGACTTTTTAAAACTTTCTGATTTTTCAGGTTATACCAGGACAGCAACAACTAATCTTTGGTACCATCATTGGCACAGCTCCTGAAACTGCTATGATGGTAAGATTCCTTACCACATCCTGCTAGGTACTCGAAATCAACAACTGGCAACCTGCACTATTGTTTATTTTAATGAAAACTTTATTATTATTATTATTATTATTATTATTATTGTTATTATTAATTATACCATCAACAATTATTACATCTTCCCCTTGTAATCTTTTGCCAGTCAAAATTCAATTCACTCAGTTCATCAAATATTTATTGAAGGACTACTCTATGTCAGATACTCTCTTTGGTATACTCATTTAAAATCAGGTATTAAGAGACACCATGTTTGCTGGTTTATAGTCATAGTCTTTCTAAAGGATAGATTATAGTCTAGAAAATATTAAAGACATATACTTTTTAAATAAATTCCTTGCCTTGCATCTCAATCCTGTTGCTTTACATTCTTCTCAATTTTGACCTTGTGCTTGAACCTATAATCCCTTTGTTCTCTTTTTCATTCTCTATAGCCAGCAGGAGGAGTGATACCATATTTACAAAAAGAAACGAAAAACATTAGGCATGCCAGTGGAGGAATATTCTTTCCTTCAACTTCACAAAAACCCAGTACAACAAGTTTTTTTGCTTCTTCAATAGACTCAACTATTACCCCAGAGATCATGGAAGAGAAGGTAGGGTAATCCAATTACATTTGATGTAAGAAGTTGTTGTCTAATAGAAAATATAAAGATAAACTTAGTGCTTAATTAATAGGACTTAGTCATGGAAATAGTGAGAGAGTTAATGACACAGTAGAATATGTGGTCTTAACCTTGAATAGGGGGGCCAATAACTGCTTACTGATAATTAATCAGAATATAACTTAATTTCGATTTAATAAGAGCTTTTTATGAATGTCCCTTTTTCACTAGGCCAAGACTGGTAGCCTAAAGGAACCATAAGATGTTGTACTAATCATTCAGAGTTTTTGGTAGGTATTTGCCAAGAGGCATGCTTTAAGTATCATGACATATACTAAATTAAAAGAGGAAAAAAAAAACTGTCAGGAACTAATGAAGTGGTCTTATCAAAATGAAAAAAGAAAAAGTTTGTGCTGATATATTTCTACAAAGCTACTAATAATTATCGGATTTAAGCAATTTTTTAAAATCAGAATAATTTTTGAGAGTCGTCTGCCTATGCCATAAACTTGATGTAAATACTGAAAGCACAAATAGTAAATATATTAGGTTCATGTAAAAGACATTCTACAGACACTGTATGCAGAGTCAGCTCTTCCAAATCAGCACTTCACTTTGCAAGCTGCAAGTTGTAATAAGGCCAACACATCTGTATTAGATTGAAATGAAACAAAGTCTCAGTGATAAAAAGAATTTCAGAATCATATGAAAATTTTAAATTTCATGATTTTTATACCAAAAATAACTTTAATTAATTACCCGTGCTACTGGGCTTAGTTGGCTGTGAGGCTAGTGAGTGTTTGATAGAAGGACAGGCTGGTATGGCACCAAGAAGTAAAAAATACACACTAAAAAGCAAACAATTTGACTTAAAGGGAAAACTAAAAGGCAAGTTTTTTTTTTTTAATCTCCTCCCTGCTGCCTATGAGTCTTTTCTGATTCCTTTTCCTATGAAAATGAATACTTAGTCTTCTTCAGATGAAAAAAAAGTACAAAAATACAACCAAAAGTGAATAGTGTTAGCACCTTTTTAGAAGAGTCTTTTTTGGTATGTACCATTTTGTACAATGCAAGTTAATTCAAGTTATTGAATCAGAAATACTAAAGGGATTTCAGCATAGTGTGCCCTTCACTCTCTATGGCATCAATGTCAGAAAAAGTAATTTTTTTATTTCTTTATTAAGTAATTTAGAATATACCTAGGAAATTTTACACCAGACAGTCTAATGGTATGAAAATGCTCTTCTATCTTATTTTTCAGAGAAAAAGATGTGGCGGTGCCTCGGATATAATTTTAGGCTATTTGCTTCCTCAGTGTTAATATCAGTTCTTTGAAATATATAAAATATCTTAACTCTTCTGAACTTCTTTTTACTTATAAATAATATTACACTCTTTAAGTGAGTCAGAAAAATAATATAATCATTTAATAAGTCTTGTCTTTAAAATTATATTTCTTTTCAAATGTTCTATTATTGCATAATCCAGAAAGTAACAAGAAGAATAAAGCTAACATCACTGAATCAACTGGATAATTGTATTAATAAAGGATGGCTCAGGAAAATGGTGTCATTGATGAGAATAAAATTATACCATCATTGAAGTTATGAGTGTGGTGTTTGGGACTGATGAACTAAAGTATCTAACTTTGACATAGTATCTCATTATTTCCCCTAGACACATTCAACTAGATTCCTTCTGATGACTCCCCATTAGAATAAAAATTATTTAATGGCAGATATCATGAAGTTCATGCTCCCAATATGACACAGTTACATAGAGAGATGGCTTTCCTCACCCAAAAAGATCTCCAGGAAGTTGTATGCTGGTTTGGGGAAGCAGTGTTCTGTAAATAATATGGCATAGATTTTTGATTTCATCAGATCTGGCTTTCAATCTGGTTTTGAACACTTCAGCAAGTCACTTAACCTGTCTAAGTCTCAGTTTTCTCAGGGGTAAAACAAAGATGACCATGCCTACCTTTTAGAATTTCTTAAAGGACTACTTGAAATAACACATGTAAGATATCTGACTCATACAAAGTACTCAGAAAATGTTAATTTTCTCCTTATAGTTGTGACTGTGGAAGTGTTTTTTACTTATTTTCTCAATTTTGGATCTTTAGCTAAAATTCTGAGAAAATAAAAAACTGACATTTGATTTACTTTATGTACTGGTATGTAGATGTGTGTTGTTATGTGTGAGTATATGTTTATAAAAAGAAAAATGATTGAGTGAATGAATAAATGAATATGTATTAGGTGATTTCAAGAAAATTTGATTAGTATTCTAGGTTTTCAGGTAGATTACAATTCATAGAATCTTACCTATCCAACATTTAGTATGTTATGACTCTAGAATTAGCTACTCATTCTATGAAAGGGTAACCCACTAATCACCTATTCTGCCTTCATCTTATATGTCATGTTTTTTCCTTAAATTGGTGAATTGAATGAATGTAATTCTGGGCAATTGACTTACCTCTTAATATTAGATGTGACATAAAGAGTCAAAAACCAAGATATCTGATAAAACATAGGTATTCAGCACTTAGGAAACTTGTGTCCCAAAATTTCAAGAGTTAATGAAGTAATTGAAACTAACCACATGAGGTAATTCATACTGAGTATTTAGAATACATTCTGGAACACAGCAAGTATTCAGCATTTCAAGGAGGAGGAAAAAGTGATGGTAAGAGACTAAAGATGAAAGATGAGCACAATATAGCTATTCTGTTTGAGAGTACAGTGAAGAGAAGCAGAACTCAGGGAAAACTGCAAAACTAAGCATCAAACTATAATCAAGTCAAGTTTGGCAATATTAGAGATTATAATAATAATTCCTTTCAAAACATAGTGATTATATAAATACAATGATAATATATAAAACCATAAAATGAATAAGTACTACATAAAAATTCAATAATAAACATTGAGAAGTTACTTCAAGAATAAATATTTTCATAAAAACCATTAATACTAAATTAAGCATAGTGAAATTATTTCTTTATTCCAGGCAATATTAACAGGACCTTATGACTCTGGGTAATTTTAACAGATCCAATTTAGTGATCTGTTAAATTTAGGATCAGCTTAAAAAATAAATTCCCTAATTTCTGACTGTTCAGGATCCCTTATATTTCAGAAAGATGTTAATTCTTAAGGAATTCTTGAGCAACAACTGTTTTTGAAAGCCTGAATACTATAATTACTAACAATGAAATATCCTACTTTTTAAAAATATTTTATAAAAGAGTTTTAAACTCTATCATTTTTATTACCAAAGTTAAGAAGACAAGAGTGTACTATTTATGAAAATATCAGCAGAGTACATACAAAGAACTTTGTTTTATTTCTTGTTGTAACCCTGGCATTCCAATCTTCCTGTGCCAGACCAGTGAAAGAAACATAAGCAGAAAATGGAGTTCGATTGTGAGCAGGTTTGACCAGAAAAATTATATGTAGAATAATTTCTCTAAAATCAGCTTTGCTTAGATTTGGTAATCCACAATATAGCATCAAAACTTTCCTTACCAACCTTTTCCATGAAGAGCTTTCTATCTAAAAGGATTATGACAGTATTATTTCATGACAAATATAGAATCCATATATGACCTCACCTTCAACATCACATCCATATCCAATTGATCATCAGTCTAGTAGCACTTTTATTTGCATAAACTTTAAGCATGTAATTTGATTTTATATATATGTCTTTTGTCTTTGATATTAGGGCAAAACTAAGTTCTAACAACATGGTCTTTACACCTGTGAGTTGCCCTTCTGGCATGTGGTGTTTATCAAGCTCCTCTAATTTGGCAGAACTCTAATTTCTAAGTTACCACAGCAACAGGAAGTTGCTGAAATCTCTACTCTGCTCTTTCAACTGTCCAGCTATTGTGTTCTGTTGGGATCTTTGATATCTTGCTTTATATATGCATATTTCAGGGATCGGTCAAGGATTTGGGAAGAGTTTATATACAAATATTGAGGCAATCACCCTTAATTTTCCCTCCATTATAAAACTTTCCCCCTCTGGCATCCCCAAACTACCTCCTCTGGTGTCTCAAAGACTGTGACTCCCTTATTAGAGTCTAGCTGCCCCCACACTTTGCAGATGGTGAGTGTCTATAAACAACAACAAAAAAAGGGATGTAAATGTAAACTTAACCTTTCTTGCAAGAGTCTAATTTCCTTAAGTTTCTACCTGCTTTTGGTCACTCTCCAAAGCCTTCCAACTTTTTATTTTGTATTATGCCCAGAGCTTATAATATTATTAGGAGGAGGTTTAATTCAATATAAACTTTTCTGCCACTAATAGAAACTGAAAGTCTATATTCTGAAGATTTTCTCTCATAAGTATCTCTTTGTCTTCAATATTTCTGAAGACCATACTCATCTCTTATGAGGACTAATAGATAACCACCTCTATATTTGTTCCCCCTAAAATACAGTGATTATTCAAAAATAGAATCCTGATCATGTTAATCTCCCGCTTAAAAATCATGCAATACCTTCCCACTGATCTCTGCTTAAACTCTAAACTCCTTTAATTGGCTTAAAAGGTTCATATTACTTGATCTTGCTGATACATTTGTTATAAACCCCTTGAACATTACAGTCCAGCCAAAGTAAACTCCTGCCTGGAACATTATTCCTCCTTCTCTTTATTTGACTATCATATCACCGCTTAGATCTTTACTTTTTCTAATATACTTCCTCATAGACCATTTATATTAGGCTGAGGTACCTGTTCTGTATTTCTACAGTACCCATACTCCTTTAATTATTTCACATATAAATGCTATTGTTACTTTGGTTTATTTTGTCAAAGAAGCTGTAAGCCCTAGGAACTCATGGACAGTCTTTTCTGATTAGTATTACACAATGACTTACATAGTGCCTGATGGCTAATTGAAGCATAATAAATGCTTAATATATTAAATTAATGAGAAACCTACTTTGAATACAACCTGATTCTCTCCAATAATTTCATAACTTAAATAGCAAGAGCCAACAGCTGAGCAGCTTTGTTACTAATTCTCTTCAAATCATCAGACATGAAAATGTTACCAATATGCTTTGACTATCATAGCAAATTCCATTAAGAATTTTGTATATTTGATATTTCTTTAAAACAAACAATTTTTAATATTTGTCTTCTGAGACAGCCAATTATTAAAAAAAATATTTATGTGACCGTTGCAAAACTTCCCTTGTCCAAATCAAAATGTATTATCTTTTTGAACATATAGTTATTACTTCAAGAACATAAAATTAAAAAACTACCTTTGTTATATATTTCAGCCTTTTGTCCAAATGGATTGGAATGATACCTATTTTTGATATAAAAGGTTTTTTAAATGACAGATTATGTAACTATTTAAAATCTCTACGTCTCCTTTTTGATTCACTAAATTTGAATTAAGAGTTTTTCCCTAATTCATTTTAAGTTGTTTGTGTTGTTACATAGTTCCTAACAGGAACTAATTCTGCATTCCAGTTGCACAGTTACTATATTTGTGATCTTAGATACCTAATTTTCTAAGCCAAATTTTCCTCTCTGTGAAATAGGAATAACTAGATAGCTTAACCCATAGGGCTATTTTGAATACATATAATGTATTTCATATAAAGCATTTGTCAGTTTCTAGCACATAAGTATTTTGACAATGTTACCTTAAATAATGTAAATAAAACATTTTCTAATTATGTGGATATTTTAAGATTTAGTATAATTAGAATCTTTATTAAATACAGAAAGCTTCTTATATTTTGATAATTCAAAGATAAAAATAAAGAGCGAAAAGAACTTGAAATTCTGGATCATGAACATGGAGAAGAATCAGATGCATACATGAAGGAGACCCCACACACAGTTCACGTTCAAGACCTTTGATTTTAACACACTGCCATATAGAGAACTTCGTTTTTATTTAAATTGTTAGAGCTATGAGTCAAACAGGAAAACATGTTGTTATTATTGTTTTACTGCTGAATAAATGGGTGGTTAAAAAAGGTTTAGAGATTCATCCAAATTAAGTGTAAGGGCATGATTCAGATCCTGGATGTATGACTCCGCAAAGCCACTTTCTTAACTTCTGCCTGAGGAGCATGCATCAGGGCTAAATGTCCACTCAGGAGGAACCACAGAAAGAGCCTATAAAGCTCTATGTAATACAAGACTGGATAACAATCCTGTACACCATGTTTTGTCTCAAAATATTAGGTTCTACTTAAACATTTTAGAAAAAAGTGTAAAATGCATAGGAGGTCATTAATATTTTAAGGTTTTATATTTACCATTTTTAGTTGAAATCTGAGGAAAAAATGATATATTTTACACAGAGAAAGGGAAGATTTGGAATGGACTACATAAATTATTTGTAATATATATCAAATATAGTAATTTCCATTATTTGATCCATATGAAAAATATAAAATTATTAATGGAATTTGGTATAAATTTTAAATTATGCCAACAAAATTATGTCCCATGAGTGTGGGGAATGGTTAATAACAGGGCTTCTCAGCTGGCCTTTGAGCTTCAAGCTATGGTATAACTGATAAAGGGCACCAGTAAATATCCAAACTAGTTTCTGAAGAGCCTAATTTATTTGCTCAATAAGTATTTATTAAGCAGGCCCATTCATAAAACACTGAAGTGGACATGGGTCTGTCTGGCCATGACTCTGGCACTTGCTAGTGCTGACTCTGGGTAAGAACTCTATGACTACTTTTGTTTTTTAACAGCTAGGGGTCAAGTGTGTGATGGAGATTGGGGAACTGATAACCACTCAAATTCTACAACATGGACACATAGGATTCTAATTCTTTTGCAGGAACCCACAGTCTCTAAGGTTATTTCTACTTGAATATATAACATTTAGAGAGGATTGAAGAAAATTAAGAGATTTGTCTATATCTATCACAGACCTTTTTGTCTATATCCATCACAGACCTTTTAAAATAAAAAATTCCTCCTTAGTATTAACATGTATACAAACAAGCCTTTTAAAGTTTATATCGTATCTAATGGTTCCCAACTCACACACACACACAAAATGAGAATGTCTAAAGAATGTATTGAATTTCTACAAATTTTCTTATCCATAAGATGTGGAACAAGATATTTTTGCTCTCCTATTGAAGTAATAGTGAGTTAATCCTTGCTAAGGCTTCCCACAGTGTGTCTCAAAATGTGCATTTCCCTACCACTAATTCTAATCCTTCAGTAAGAATAGGCCTATGGGCTTTTAAAAAAATTAATAGCTAAACCTGTTCCATTGTTCTCAACCCTGTTTATCACCAGTTTGAGATTATTATCATGGAAAGGGTACAGCGAGGTCATCTAACCAATTCCATTGGCCACACAAAAATCCTCTCAGCTACACCTCAGCCTGCGGTCACTCAACCTCTCCCTGAATATCTACAGAGATAGGTGTTTTTAAATTTAAAAAAATTTTTTCCTTACAGATTATTTTTACTATCTTGTTATGCTAATTTTTGCTTCTGTTATCTCTGTCCCCAAAAATAAACCTAAGGCCTCTTTCATACGATAGCCTGCCAAGCTTCTGGAGGCCACTCATGGCCTCTTTCTGGGCAAAACATACTGGTTGCTGTTCCTTGGGCTGCCCTTGTACATGGAAGGACAACCATGTACTGGAGACTTTACAAAAGGAGTTTTTATGTCTATAAGTTTTGTTCTGTTAGGTCAGGGTATTTTTTGGTTATTAGATTCTAGTCATTTGAATTAATATTAACACTAGAAAGTAATAGCAGCTTCTATTTCCTGAATTCAGTCAGAATTACAACCTGTGAGACAATGCTTGGTGGAGTGTATGGAGGGTGAAGACAAATCACCAATCAGAAAGAATAATTACTCCCTCCTGATACTGCTTAATTTCAAAATTTCCCTACTTATATTCAGATTTAAGTAACATTAAGTAAGCCCAGATTCAGTTCCAATTACTGAGGTGTTTTCATATACCTTTGTATTAGCTGAGGAACCTAATTATTTGTGGAATCCTAAAGATGTGTGGCAGGAAGAGGTCTTTACTCAAAGCTTCAGCTTTGATGCTGATTAAAACATCATTTATAAAGTCAGATACCATGATGAGTGCTTTTATACATTTCATTTCACTTAATTCCCAATTCTAGAGATAATTATCTTTATCTTCACTTTAAAGATAAGAAAACTAAGACACAAAAGTCTGATTTACCCACTTACAGCTAATAAAGAAAAAGATCTAAAAATGTAAATAAAAATCTGTCAAATCTCCAGCTCTTCCTTTCCTTTAGCTTGGGGATATCTATTGCTGACTTCATTATTCCTGCTGCCTCATGATAGCTAGACTTTTAATAACAGGATAACCACAGCTTTATGCTATCTGCTAGCTTAATCAGGACTACCTGGGAGCCAACACAAATGGAAACCAAAGATTAGCAAAGCAAAAATTTCTTATTAGAAAGACAAATACTGAACGATCTTGCTTAGCTGTAAAATCGAAAAAAGACCAAACTCATTGAAATGGAAAGTGGATTGGTGGTTGCCAGTAGGGAAAATGGATGATGGTGTTCAAAGGGTACAAATTTCCAGTTTTGAAATTAATAAGTTCTGGGGACCTAAAGTACAGCATTGCGACTACAGTTAACAGCACTGTATTGTATAATTGAAAGTTGCTGAGAGAGTTAGATTGTAAATGTTCTCACCACACATGCACAAAAAGATAACTATGTGAGGTGATGGATGTGTTAACCAATCTTATTGTGGTAACCATTCACAATATATACATATAAGAAACCTTTACATTGTATACCTTAAACTTATCCAATGTTATATGTCAAATACATCTAAATAAAGTCGGAAAATATTATGTATTTTAAATGTTTAATAAATTAAAATTATTTTTAAAAACCGTTTCAGTTGTGTGTGTATATGTGTGTATATACTCATTTACGACATATAATGCTCTTTTTTTTTTTTTTTACCATGAGTTATATTTAAAAGATTTGAAAGCCATTTTGGAAGAATACGAGGAAGACAAATTAGAAAAGGAGAATATCAGAGATAGGAACTCTAATTAAGAGGCTATTGTTACAGTCCAGAAGGGAATGGGAAACTAAACGAAGGAAATGGCAATGAGGATGGAAGAGACTGATTGCAGGAATATACATGAAAAGAAAACTACTATTAGATGCCAAAGGGAAGGGACAAGGAAAGTATAGGGTGAGTCTCAGATTTCTAATTTGGTTGAATGAATGATCAATGACTATCAGCTGAGGGATTAAATAAAAGTGAGGAGAAGATTTGGAGAAAAAAATAATAAGTTCAGTTTTGAATTGTACCCATCAGATATCTAAATAGTATAAATATCTAAATAGTATAAGCAGTTGAATAAAGACTTCGAGCTGAAGGTATAGGTTAGGGGGTCAGAGTAGATTTTATTATTCAGAACAAGTATAAACTAAAAGGATAAGTAGTCATATACAATGAGCTGAGAAAAAAGAATCGGCAAAGATTTAAGACTGCTATCAGAAAAATTGAAAAAAGAACAATGGAGAGTGGTTTTAAGAAGAAAGAAAAGAAGAAAGAAAGAAAAGAAGAAAGAAAGAGAGAAAGAAAGAGAGGAAGAAAGAGAGGAAGAAAGAGAGAAAGAGAGAGAAAGAGAGAGAGAGGGAGAGAAAGGAAGAAAGAGGGAGAAAGGAAGAAAGAGGGAGAAAGAAAGAAAGAAAGAAAGAAAGAAAGAAAGAAAGAAAGAAAGAAAGAAAGAAAGAAAGAAAGAAAGAAAGAAAGAAAGAAAGAAAGAA
>NW_011888837.1:125189-140827 GCF_000151845.1 Pteropus vampyrus
GAAAGAAAGTTTCTAGATGGCATAGTCACCACTATCAAATGCCAAGAAATGTCAATAGCATGAGGACAGCATTTATAATTTTCACAATTAAGTGGTAAAGGGCAGCTTTTGTTAGGACAATTTCAGATAAGTAGAAGAAATTGAACCCCCGGTTGTAAAATAAGAAAGAGAATAGTATGTTATGCTTGCATTCACGTGCACACACATACACACACACAAATTTATTATCCTTAGTCCTGAGAAAATCTACTCTAACCCCAGATTGGCTAAAATGAAAACCAATATACAACATAATACTGGGTTTAATAAATTAGGTTTCCAATTGAAGCAGTTTTCTTTAAACCAGTGTGATAAGATTATATGTTCAGTAAAAGGTAAAGAAAGTTTAATGTTTCTTTGAATTTGGACTGAATTGTCTAACCTTCTGCTCCAGTGACACTAACTAAGAGTATGGGTTTTGGAAGCAAATTGCTAGTGTTCAATATCATCTCTTTCAGTCTACCAGTTATGATACTTTAGACTTGTTACTACCATTTTCTACTTTTCATTCTCTTTATCAGTAAAATGGGAATGATGTTGTTGTTCGTAAAGTTGGTTGTTTTGAGGATTAAATGATGTGCTTGAGCTCTTACAGTCCTCAAGAAACATAAACTGTTACTATTTTTTCTAAGTTCTCTTGAGAACTAATTCCTAGAAAGGATAAAGGAAAAGAAGGAAAATTGTTGCATTATTACAATTTAGATCATATAACCTCTGTTGAAATAGAAATTGACCTCAAGGAAGCAATATTCTAAGGGCTGTCAAATAAATAGTAAAAAGCCCAAGTTTTATGACTCAATTACGGCATATACAGTATGCATACATATTTATGATAATTCTTGAATTTTTGGAGGGCTCTAGTTTTTAGTCATACATTTGATGGTTATACCCTTCCTGTTAAGTATACCTTTAATTGAAAAACAGAATATAGTGTTTCATGAAGTAACCACAATGCTTTGATGCTCCTAAATATGGTCCATTGATCTGTAAAGCTCTAACCCTGCTCACTAAAACCAAAGACCTAAAAGCCGAATCATGCAAAGGATTCTCAACCCATCTTTACCATTTTTAAAGATTCTTTGTTTTCTTAAAATTACATTACCAAAAAATGCTTTCTAATAAGTTATAATCAATCCCAATAGAATGCTTAGACCATATTTTTTTAATTATGGAACTTAAAGAAAAAATTATATAAGAACATGAGGCAACATTATGTGAAGTGATCATCTTTGAATATATAAGATACACAAAATTTGGAAAGAAACCACAAATAGATGTATTTGGTAGCCACTCAGCTGAAGTTTCAATGAAACTGTAAATGTTGGTTATTCCCCAGTTTCAACACATTGTGATGGTTGATGACTCAAATAAGTAATAACTGATCCCAAGGGAGAGGCTTTCAAGCCACAGATTTCATTCTACTTACTTCTGAGTGTATAAAATAGCTGTCATATTTAAGGGCCAGTCACTTCTCATTTCTTACAATAGTATCTTAGAGAAGAAACTGGAAAGTCTGAGGTAAGAGAGGTCTTAAACATCATTGTAAACTGGGGTATGTATGTGATATATATGTCTTATATAGAAATATATTATCTATATAGCTAGAGATATATACATATATCCTTTAAACTGTTGAAAATAAAATTATTGAGACTGTCATGTAATGGTTGCTTGGGAATTTGTAAACTAAGTAATTAGACAAACATTTGAGGTATACCTACTTACAAAACTTTTTCTTAAAATCTCCATCCAGTCATAATAGTGCATATTTTAGAATGACCATAAATAAATCTTTATGAGGGTAAAGTTCTGGTGGGGTGCTACAATTAGACTGTTCCAGAGCCTCAGGCTCATCATTTTGAATTTTATGGATTTCAAGTCAGCCAAAAATGGAACATGCAATACCAGATATTCTCTAAAGTATGAACAACTGCCAATTTATTTATAGCTTCTTGTTTTATCTTTAAATTTTGCTGTATTTACATTATATTCTATAACATATTATGCTGAACTTAATATAAAAATTACTTGTGCTTTCTTATAAATTCTTGAATAAAATTGATGCTCCAGGAAAATGCATCTAATTTTTTCAAAGACATAGCAATATATTTCTATGTATACTACAGCTTGAGAAGTAGAAAAATAAAATGTGGTAGTTGTTAATTATGCTATGCCCTGACTTAAGATATGATTTAGAAATTTGTGATGTGGTTTGCTTAATGTGGTTTTGAATAATCCTTGAAACCAATTGAATTTCTTCCTCTTATAAATGCTCAGCTTGAATTCTATCTTCTGCAAAACTGTCTCCCTAATTTGTCTCTTTTATCTTCTATATTCTCGCAATACATCGTGATTTCCATGTGTAGTATTTATCACATATTGCCTTATGTTATAAAAATATCTCTCTTTCTTTACTACCTGCCAGATGGCAGAAATCATGCTTGATCATTATTATATCCCTATATAATATGTGCAAAGCATTGGCACCTAGCACAATGCTTTGCACATAGAAGTTATGCTATGTGTGTGTGTGTGCATGTATGTATATATGTATGTCTGTGAAAAGCATACATGTATGAGTGTGTATACATAAAAAATTTTTACTGCTAATTGCCTATACTGCTAGTCTTCCTATGGAATACTGAACTTAGCTTTTTTGTCACAATCATAACATCATCTGGTATTCTTTATCACAATTTGAATTTAATATGATAAAAAAAATTAAGATGGTATGATGATCATAAAATAAAGACAATATGATCAAATCTTATGTACTTTTTTTCTTTTACATTTATTCTTCTGTCTCATAGATATTTGGGAAGCATTAAGAGGTGCTTAATCTCCCTAGACTTTCCATTAAGCATTTCAAAGCCACCCAAAAATAATAATGATGATATGTGTAATTGATATTTTCCTTAATGTAAAACTTTAAATTAAATAATCTTCAGAAAACTTTGTGATTTACGGGTCTATAACATTGTGCTTACTAAGGTCCAAGGAAGCTGGGACTTTCTCAAATACCATACACACCTAATATCTAGGATAGTGTCTGACACTTAATCAGATATCAAGAAATACTTGATGAATAAATAAATTAATAAATAAATAAATAGGAAGACAACTTGAAGAAAAGTTCCCTAACCAACTCCTCTTTGCAACTTGATTGCCTTTCTCAACCCACACCTCTATATATTCTCTAGCGTCTACTGTATCTACACCATGATTAAGAAGGCTAATGACTACTGATACCATCCCATAGGGAAAATTACTCATTCATGTTTAAAATCAAGTAATATATATGTTTATTGTATTAGTGGCAAATTATTTTTAAATGCAATAGATTCTATAGTTTATTGTCTGTTTCTCTATTAAATATATAATCATTGGTTACAATTTAATTGAGCTCAGTTTTCTCAAATATTTATTAGCAATCATAACTGATACATTAATTATAACAACTGTATCATAAGATAAGCTATCTACAATGAAAAATTAAAATAAAACAAAATGCCTTGAAAATATTCTTTCCCAAATGTCAAAAATAGGTCCCTCTAAACAGCATGAAATTTTAGGGGTTGCCTAGGAACCAACGCAAATAATTATGTTACTTAAATTAAGCTTATGGTTCTTATATGGAATGTGTTTGAACTTCCTGAGATCATTAAATCACTACTTGCCCTGACATGACAGTCTCTGTATAAACCGAGGAAATATTTCATTCCAGAAACTACTTTTATCACCATGTTTAGACAAGTATTCTTCTTAAATAATATGTAAATGTTTGTTTTTTAAAGAATTGATATAACAATTGCAAAATTACAAGGTAGTTTTAATTTTACCTAAAAAGAAAATTTTTCTCCATTAACTAGATTGATGCCCTAAGATTAAGTGACTTGCAGTATAAAAGAACTATTAGTAACATAATATATACTATAATTGGATCTTCTGAATTTGTGTCAACATTTTGACTTTCTTCTAATTACTAGGGTATTTCTGAATAAGATGAAAGTTCTCCTTCTGATCACAGCCATCTTGGCAGTAACCATTGGCTTCCCGGTATGTACCCACTTCTACACTCCAGAGCATTTAGTATTTTGTTGTTGTTGTTCTAATTGTGAATCCTAAGAACTTTTTCTACACACATTGTATTTTACTTTTAAACATGCCTAACACCTGCCCCTTTAATATTATATTCTAAAAAAATATTATAATTCAGGTATTGTTCAGTGCATAGTTCAGTGCAATTCCACATAGTCTTGGTACAGTGATGAATTTGAGTCATTTAAAATACATATTAACACTTTCCAGGAAAATAGTTCTCATGATGTTTTCTGGACACTCAAATTCTAGACTTTTTTAAAAAAAATTAATACTGTGAGACAATAGTAGGTAGTGAATAGTCAAATTCTTTCCTTTATACATATGTATGTATTTCTCAGTTTGTATGTTTCATCAGCATGAGTTGAATTCATTTGATTGTTTGAGCTTTAGGTCTCTCAAGACCAAGAAAGAGAACCACGAAGTGTAAGTTACATTTTCTCTTTTTAACACATAAGATTTCTATGTGAAATATCTATAACTGTGGCTAAGATATTCCTTTATCCAAATTTCTCAAATTCCAGAGAAATCCTTAAAGAGTTTAGTTGTTAGCACTCAACAGAGTAGTCTTCAGGGATTTGATCTCTACTTATACAAAGAGAATTATCTCAGCATTTCATGTAACAGTGGAACCCAAATTGAAACTTGAATCATTCTATGATAAAATGAGTCACTATACACACACATATATATATACACATGTATATATGTATATATGTGTGTGTGTGTTTTAAAGTATAGTGAATCTCTATATGCCCATAACTTTGATTCAAAGATCATTAAATTATGACCAAACTTTTTCATAGTATATCCTTCCACTCCCTCTTGATTATTATGAAGCATATCCCATGCATATCATTAAATATTAAACAAGTATTCATATATTACTGATTGTATTATAAATTTATATTATGTAAAAAATACATTGTATATGTTCTTATCTCTATAGGTTATGCATGAATCATAATATTTTTACCAAAATTATCTAGCCTAATAAAGGCACATAATTGCTCATGCTTCCACTTTGCTTTAATTCTATGAAATCCATTCCAAAGAAGGTTAAAAAATAATAATTAAACTTGAGAATTAGGAAATGTGGGCCAGCTTCGATGATCCCACCAGTAGTAAATTCATTAAGATGCTTTTGGGGCTAAACAGTTAAACAAAAATATTTTTTAAAAAAAGAAAAGAAAATTTGAAAAGGGAGAGTCTTGTTTAGAGATTTGCTTATACTCATAAAACTTTATTATCTGAAAGGAAGCATTGATTTGAGGCTAAAACTGTACAGTGTTAAGGATACAGAACTTGGTAAGGATATAGATAGAATATGAAGAGGGAAAGAGAAAGAAAGAAGAGATAAAGAGGAGACATGGTTTAGATAAAGACCATGTGTAAAGACAAAGGGACAAATTTGATGTCCTCTCATCAATACCCCTTTGGTTTTACAATAATAGAAATAATATCAAGGACATTTGGCTATGAGTAGAAAAGCACAAGAACACAGTTATCTCTAAATAATTTCTTAAAACTTTCTAAAACGATGCAAATTAATCAAATCCCTGTTCATAATAAACATAGAAAAGATAAATGATTTTAGAGCTTCTAAAGCCTCTACAAATTGTTAAAAGAATATTTTATATCTCTTCTTTTATATCTCTTCTTCTTTTTAATTTCTTTCTTTCCGTAGATCAGTTGGAGCGATGAATCACTTTCACAGTTTTATGTGCCTCCTTACCGATATCTATTTGGCCCATATCTACCATTCCTGTATCAAGGATATCCATGGTTTAGATATTATTTTCGCATTCCAGTGCCTGAGCCTGTCCCTGAACCTACTCCTATTAGTGGATAGTAAACTAGAAAGAAAAGTCCCAATACAATTCAAGATAAGAGGTGGTAAGTATACAGAGTACAAAGCATATGGTTTTTGTCTGTTGTCCCTGGATTGGAATGCATCATCCCATGAAAAAGTGTTACAATGTTTTCACTTAGCCCCACTAAGTTACAATTTGTTTCAATCTTTTTCTCTGATAGAGATTGTTAGGGTCTATGCAGAGGTACAAACATGTGTCTTTCCATGAGCCAACCAGCGTAGCAGTTTAAATCCTTCATTTTCTATGATGTAATAGAAACATATCCTTTTTTATTAAAAGATTTTATGAAACATTTTTTAACATTTTCTATTATCATCAACATCTGTATATTTGGGGGCTGAATCAGAAAGTTAAAGAAGGCAAAACTTCAACCACAGCGGAGATCATAATAGATGAACCTGTGGATCTGGGATCCAAAATAGATTTCAGCCTATTCCTTAGAAAATAATATATTTTTCTAATTAATATTAAAACCTTAAACCTAGCCTCTGATGGTAACATTATTTTTAAAATCCTAAAGGCTGAATGTTTCACTTATAGTAGAGGCCCCTATCATTTCACCATATTGAAAACAAAGTTGATAGTGTGTCAATTACCAAATGAATTGAGGGACAGCAGACTATATTAAAGATTATATTAGGACCCAGAGGACTATTCTAAGAAACAAAAATACTTATAGCTAATACTACTACCACCAAAGGTCTCTACCTTCTTTCTTGCATTTTCTTGGTTTTCTTGAGCAGAAAGTTTCCCAGTCCTTGAACTAGATGTACTTTTGAGGCAATATTTGTAATTAAAAAGAAAAAAGCTTAGAAGTTCACAAGCAAATGACCTATTAGGATTAATAACTATATGCTTGTCATTTATTTCAGGTCACTAAAATTGAATATGATCCACTTTCTTGAAGAATCAATATTCCTGTTAATAAAAGAAAAAAATAAATGTAATTGAAGTACCATACAGTATTCCATCATCAATTTCTTTAGTGGTCCTCTTTTGTAAACATAAAAAAGATCTTGGTTTCCTATTTTCTAAATGTGCATTACTAGTAGAAATTCAAATTACATTTTAACGAATTTTAATATATACTTCTTGATGATTAACTATTCTAGAGAAAGTGTGGGGAATAAAAGGAACCAAAATCAAAGAGCCCTGGAAATACCTTGAATAAAAATCTATGCAGCAGCTTAGTTGCACTAATTGTATCAATGGGAGCCAGAGGTTGATTTAATTTAATTCAAAAAAGTATTTGATTAATTGAATTTCAATTACTGAATTGAGTCTATAATTTATTTACAGTAGGATATTAAGCTTTATATGTTAGTAAATGACATCAAAAGCAATCAAGTACTGTCTCCAACTTCAAAATACTGATAATGAGTAAGATCCTAAAAAAAAGCACTTATTTTGTGTTCGTAGCTTACAAAGTGCTTTTTGAATTATTATATCATCAAATCTCTGTACAATAATCACATTTCCAATATGGGAAACTGAATATCATGAAAGTCCTGTACACAATCATAGATCTGGTACATGACAGAAAAGAAATACAAACCAGACTTATCCAACTTCTAAGCCTTTGTTTTAGCTGCATATCTACTAAAACAAATTCTGAATTCAGGACTCTGTGATGGCAGTACCAAAGACTAGTTAAGTTTACCTGTTTTCACTTTATTTCAGGAGAAAAAGTCAAACACATGCTAGTAAGGGTAACTGCCACACTGCCATTAGAGTTATCTTTCAAAACATATGTTGACTTATATTTCTGACTTGCTTCAATGCCTTGGAAGGCTTCTTATTGTATGCAATATAAAATCCATCTTCCTCTGCATGGCATTCAAGGCTTTCTACATAATAATCTCAAGCTTTTTTTCAAATCCCCCTACCACCAGCCTAACCTCCCTTACACCCCATACTGTCACACCTGGCCATTGCTGTTCCCCACAACCAGCCTTCACTCTCACACAGCTGTGCCTTGTTTATGGTGTACTGTCTTCATGGAATGTCCATTCCTCTGCAGAAATCTAATTTATCTTTCAAAACTCAAATCTAATATTATGACTTTCATGAGAAACTTTCTCCTATCTCTCCAAACAGAATGAATCACTCACCACTTTGACCCTCTCCCACTGCATTTTATTTCCTTATTTATGAAGCTTATTATGCTTCACCTTCTAACAAATAATTCATTTATATTTCTACATCCTTCTTGAAGAGACTGTATACTACTGGAGAATCGCAATAATGTAACGTATTTCTCAGTGTTTAGCAGAGTAGAAGGTACTCAGTGAATGTTTGATAAATGGAATATATAGATAAAACTTTCACATTTTTAATTTTCAGAAAAAGGAGATTTCCTATACCTCTGACCTATATCAATAAATGTTGGCAAAAGATTCCTTCTTGTGAAAGGAAAAAAAAAACTACTTAAAATCAATATTTAAATGGTAACAGTTTTCTCTTACTCGGTTACATTAGCACCTATACTCTGCTATAGAAATCGTGGGGCCCATAAAATGTCTAGTTGTGGATAAAATGATTTGTCCCAAGACAATGCAAGCAACACACACACACACACACACACACACACACACACACACGCACACACACACAGGATTTAACATTTGCATTGGCTATGGGAAAAACAAGTTCAGAAGCTTTTAGTTTATCAAGTATATTTTCTTTTCCATATAAAGTAAATGCACATAGCAAAGGGTTTGTGAACTTGGTTGAGAAACAATTTGTCCTGATCATCAGTTCCCATAAATTGCATAATGAACACTCTAGAAACAAAACCCTGGAGGAGGAAAAGGTAGCAGGTGGTGATGAAAATAAACTTTCCTGCAGTATGTGACAGAAGTCATCCAACAAGATTGCACAATGAGCCTTTCATTGTGCCACAATAGCAGCCTTTGTCCACACAGGTAAATTATCAGGAAATTATAAAAATTCTCTTTGAACAAAGGTTACATTTTTCCACCCCAAGTTTATATTGTTTATAGCTGAGACCCTTAGTGTCAATGAGAGAAATTCTGCCATGACCCACGAGCTGGCTATGAATCAAGGCCAGCTTTATGAGCCTCTTGGCATGACTTGAGCAAGGAAAGTGTTGTCTCCTTTGGCCATTTTCAGGTGTTAGAGGTTCTTCAAACATTAAATATTCATTCTTTGGTATTAAAGTCAGTGATCCCAGTTAAAACTATGGGAGGTATAGCAAGAGGACTAAGCTGTCCTCAATATAATTTGGTAAATTAACTTTATAGGCAGTGTTTCCCATCCTTATTGCTGACAATTGGAGATCATGACTGAGGAAAGGCAGTAATGGGAAACCAAGGCGGTGGGGCATAAAGAAGGTAGGAAATCAGAGTCTGAAGAAAGACCAAAGGCAAACATTGGGGGCTCTGAAGCTTAGGAGTCCCAGCGGTGTAATTTACTGTCTTTCTTCTGCTATGTATTTTTTTTTTTTTAAGTCTCTGATGTATATCCTTAACTCTCAGATTAGAACTTTTATTTTATTCACTTCAAATTATGTCATTATAACTTTCTAGGGAAAAAAAGACACTATAATTTACCTTTAACTACTAGACTTGTGAAGCAAATACATTCTTAAGCAGCTGTTCTCTTTGCATTGAAGAGGAATCCTCACAGTGACTCAGCATTTTTCCTACAATAAAGCAATATGGCTGCTATGGTAAAATTAATCAGTTATTCCCCCAGTGTATCTGGGCAACATCATTCTCGATCCTGACACCTTTGGTTCTTGTGATTGGTGGGATAGTTTTCCAATAAGTCAGTCATCAAATCTCTATTATCTTTTGTAATCTAATGTTGGCTTATGGGATAGGATCCACAAAAGCACTCTCCCAAAGTGTGTTTCTTGAAGCATTAACCTCACCAAATGCCCCCCAAAATAAATATTTATCCTCCAAATATCCCTTGGAAACTTACAGTGTATATACACATATGATAACATTCTTGAAAATGCCAGTTTAAAAACTTATTTTTCTTAACTATGTTTCCCAAGCTAAATTAATCATAGAATGATCCACACACAGCTCATCTAAAACAAGTGATAAAATTACTGCATCCTTGAACGCACTATGCTATTTTAAAATGTAATCAGCTATGAAGACACTGTGTGCCACAATCACGTGGTGTTTATACACTAATTATTGACGAATGCTTTCATGGGAGTGTAAACGTAGACCTAAATTCACCTCCTCCATTCTCTTAGTTTCTTGGGGAGAGAACTTACCAGTCCTCCATATATCTTTCAGATTGTGCTATATGTTAGCGATTTGGACAAGAGATTTTTTTCACCTTTTAAAATCTTACAGTCCAGTGAGGAAAGATAAACATATATACAATTTCAACAAATGTAATAATAAGTGCTCCAAAAAAAAATTCAGAGATGTTTTTTAAAGCAGAAGGGAAACTAGCTCTGCCTACACAAATCGGGAAAGGTCGCACAAGTGACTGGCTGAAACTTAATGGTTAAATTAGGTTATTGATAAGTGGATGGATAAATGCTATACTCAAATTGATATGTTTAATGACATTTAGCTTTATTGGGCAAAGTAAGAGAGAGTAAAAGATGGAAATAAGATAATTTAGAACCTATTTCTAATGAATATACAAGTAAATATATAAAATTCTCTATGTTAAGAATAACATCTGACCTGAGAAATAAAAGGAAAGGTAGCAAATATGTTAGTAATATTCTTGTTCAGTACATACATTTCTCTTAATTTTTCACACAAACGTAGAGAATATCATCTGAAGAGTTATTTCCTTATGTAAATAGCTAAGCTATCGAAGAGAGAGTATTTTCCCAGAATTCTATATCAATTCAATAATAACCAGGCAGAGTTGAAACTTCTGGCCAAGGTAGGGTTCAAACCAAGATAGCTAACAACAAAACAAGGCAAAAAGTGAGGTATTGACAACTGCTTGAAAAAGCCTCTAGTTTCTCTGAACTACATAAAACTTTAATAGAGGAATAAAATAAAACCAGAGAGCCACACTAAAATTTAACTGCAATCATTCCAAAAGAGAGCTCAGCTAGAGCCCAGCTTCCTTAACAATTGGAGGAAGTTGGTTCTAATGCCCCCACAGGAAAATCAATCCCAGAAAACCCATCTCTTATTCACATATACTAGAAATAAATTAGAATTCCAGGAAATATATAATATGCCTGTTCACTTTAAAAGTTCTTTATGACCAGGTTCTTAGTTCATCCAGAAGAAAGCAGTGATTTCCAAACTTTTATCTGTATAAAAAATGATTTAGGTGCTTATTAACTATGCAGATTTCCAGGAACACTTCTTCCCTAAAAAATTCTGGCTTAGTAGTGTGAGATGAGGCACGCATTTGAAACTGAAACAAAAGGTCTAGATAATTAACAATTTGTGCAATAAAACATTTCTTTCTAATATGTGCAAATTTAGGTCTATGCACTGGGGAAATTATCTTCTAATGGAAGAAAACAAAGAATAGTAAACGGATAGATTTAAAAAATCTAAATCTTTTCATATTGTGATATGTTATGAAAAAAATAAAAAGCGATGAAAGAAAAGAAATGACTATCCAAGATGTCAAGAAAAGTGTCTCTAAGAGGAAAACATTCAAGCAGAAGCCTGAATAATATAAAGGAGATACTAATGAGAAAAGTTGGGGTAAGAACATTTCAGAGAATATGAACACAAATGAAAAGTTCCTAATTCGGAAAGAGTTTGGCATCTTCTAGGAACAAAAAGGTCATCGAATGTTGCAAGTAGTGAGAGAGAAAATGGTAGAAGATAAGTTAAAAGGGATGGAGAGAGAGTGAATTATATAGAAAGTAATAGTCCCCAATAAAACATTTGGAATTTATTCTAAGTGCTTTTGAAAGATTTTTAAGGAGAATAATCACATCAGACATATGTCCAAAAAATAACATTTTTACAACTAGATGAAGAATGATTGTGAAGTGACAAGAGTGAAATTAGTGATACCAGAAAGGAAACTATTAGAATAGTTAGGTGAGAGATGTCAGTAGATGGGACAGACTTGAGCAATAAAAGTAGGAGCAGAAAGAAGTGGCAAATTCAGGGTATATTGTTAACATAGGGCTTAGAATTCTTCTAATGGGTTGTTGGAAAGAAGGGGACAAAGGATGATCCACAGTATTTTCTCTTGAGCCACTAGGACTATCACGGTGTCATTTACTAAAGAGGAAAAGACTATGAGAAGACTTGGTTGAAAAAAGTTGCGTTTGGAGATCAGATATTCTACTGTGTTCATGATAAATTTGTAGGGTCTATTTCACATAGAAATGGAGATGTTAAAACAACTGTTGGATATCTTAATCTGTAGTTCAGTGAAGTTAACAGAATGTAGATAATATTTAAGGCTATAGGAATGGAGTAGGTCAACTATAATGATACTCAGAATAGGAAAATAATGTCGTGGCGGTAAATTAAAAAATAATTTGAGAATTTGAGGAAAATAAGAGGAACCGAACCAGAAATTAAGAGTAGCCAATGATTTGAGAGGAAAAACCAAAAGAAGAAATCATTACAAGAGAGAAAGACCAATCACCACGTCAAAGGCTGCTGAGATCAAGATCTAAAGGGCAGCATTGAAGTTGGCCACATGGAGGTCGTTGTTGACCTGGCTACCTATTTTGAATGATACGAGAGGAATAAAAGACCTATTGGAGTAAATATAAGACAGTTACAGAGGGTCCTAGAGTTTGTAACAAATAAATAATACTTTACGTAAATTAAAAGTTTTCTTGATTTCTTATATTTTTAATCTGTGTCCTTATAATGGACCCAGAAACCCTTGGATCCTAAAAGTTACTAAAGCATGAATTTATGTATGGGGTGAAGCTAAATTTATAATGACACTCATTCTGGGCTCTAGATAACATGAAATGTCTTCTCACAACCTCAAGAGTCTCCCTATCAATGTCTGATAGAAAGCATTATCTTTTTATGTTTTCTGCAAGCAGATATTATGATTGTCTACTATATTCTTCAAAGTGCCATGTTTTTAATAAAAATTATATATGTATACATTGTTTAACTTAACTGTTTATAGGAGTGAAAAAATGTGATATTCCATTTTTCTAGTGTGGAAAAAAATGTAAGAGGCATTCATGCTATTTTCCCATGATTTTCATATTATAGCAATGGTTCCCAAATCACACAAATTTCTGCACTAAAATGATAATTTTATGAAGTCTTAAGAACTAATTATATAGAAAATTATGTTAGTCACTTATATTGCAACTACTTTCACTAACATTGTTGCACTCCAAGCACAAAATAGAGTATTGAGATCAGCTGGTACTAATGAAGTAGCTGAGAAATAAAGTGAGATAGAAAAAAATAAAACCACATGTATGTGAATACTTCCAAAAGAAGAGAAAATAGAGATAAAGTACATACCAGATTTAAGAAATGCTAACAGGAAAATACAAAATTGTGACAAGTAAAAGAATGTATATTGAGTCAGTAATCATCGCTTCACTTAATTACAAAATGTTTACTTCATAGTGCTTGAAATGTGAACTTAGGAACCCACAATAGCCTCTTACCCAGCTTTACTGTGTGAGTAGTTATATAAATAGACACCAATTATCAGGACCTAACTAAAAAGAAGCTGTAGCTTGATAAAGAAGCCCTACTGGTCCTCTTCTCAGACTCCAGAAATGTTTCAGGAGTAGGCCATAACATTTAAGATGAATATGTGACTAGATCAAGTCTGGTGAATCAGTTCCAGATTACAAACACTCAAGTTTTGAGACATTGTTCAGCAGCATCTCAACATCCTGGGATTTCATATCATAGGAGTTCTGATTTCTCTTTTTCTTTGGAAAACAGCAGAATAGTTCCAATATAGAGTTCACCTAGTTCATCTACAACAGTCATTCAAAACTCTTTAGCTCACTTAGGTTGCCTTAGGTCGATGTATATGGGGAATGTTCAGTGTCACTATTATTCAAATAAATGTTAGACTATAAGCTTCATAAGGGCAAGGATCTTTACCTGCTTTGGTTACTAATTTATCCCTAAGGCCTGGAACAGTACCTGAAATAATTTAAGTGTTCAAAGAATAATATTCAGTCTTACAAAACATGTTTGAAGCAGATGAGTGATGCCACTGTAGAAATATTTTACTCTGAGTAGAGAAGGATTCCTATCATTTCCAGCTGAAATATATTTTCTTGCTAAAATAATGTTATTAAAGGAATCACTGGTATTTGCAAATTAAACAAATAAAGACTCAACTGAAAATCAATATCATTCTATGATTCTATAATAATGACTGAGAATTTTCCATGTAGAATAGAACACCTTCATAATTTGAAAATTGACCAGTCCATAATTTTACAACTATCACTTGACCCTAACAACAAAAGGAAAACAGTGTGACTAAACAGTTCAAATAGAATGGCTGGTCCTATTACTTTAGCAGCTTGTTTTAGCAGTTTTGAAACTTTGCCATCTTTCTCTGAACAGTAGAAGCCAACTATTCTAAGAAATAGAAAATATTAACTTACTCTGTACAAATTGAATAAGCTTTCTAGAGTTCTGAACATTATTCCTAAATTTCTAAAACATGAAATAATTCTAAGAAAAAGACAAGAATACTGTACTGATATTATTTCTTATTTCTATTCTGGCAGTTCTACATTGATTCCTGTAAATACCTCAATCTGGCCAGAACTTCACTGCTAAAGTGGTCACAATTAACATTTTCCCTAGAGAAATGCAAGCAAAAGAAAATATTCTCTCCTGAATTATCTAAGCTAATTATTTGAGTGGCTGTATTTTACCAAAACATCCCCCATATTGCTGGTTTTACAATTAGTCAGAATGAGCTGTCCTTGAAACAGAACAATTATCTCCAATTTGATAATTTAATTTGTATACCCAGAATAATTCACATCTGTTTAAATTTTAAAAATATGAAAACAATTTTGATTCATAAGAGGTTAACCAATCAGCAAGTTGACTGTTTATATATTAAATGCTTATACCGTGAGCTTACTGAAGACTATATGTTGCAGCTCAAATGCAAATGGCTTCCTATTTAATATTACTTAAAATACTTTATATTTGGATTTAATTTTTAAGAAATCGCTCTTGGGTATGTAAGAGATGATAAGTCTTCTAATTTTTAAAAATCAGTTATATTTCTGGAAAGAAAAAGACCAACCACAGCACATAATATATGTAGGTTTGCTTGATACCTAGGTTTTTAAACTAAAAAGAAACATTTAAAATATAAAAGTGTGTGACTAGTTGTTTTTCATTTTAACAATAGCCTTAAATTTAAATGGGTGGAATTAGTTGATTAAGAATGCAAATATTTTTAAAACTTTTCTATATCTCTTTATAAAACATAAAAATTCTTTAAAAAGTGTGAATAGTCTCGTTTTAAATTTTATGAACAATTCTACTTCCTCCTCTACATTTCATCAACTAAGATTGACCCAAAGATAACCCTGCTGTCATCAAATCTTTCTTTTTTGTCATCTTCCTGTTGGGTAAAACATAAGAGGAAAATAAATCATGTGACGCAAGGCACCGATACATTTTAATTAGTCTTCAGGCATTTACCTTGGGTGTTCTCTAC
>NW_011888837.1:141932-147671 GCF_000151845.1 Pteropus vampyrus
AATATTTTTAAAACTTTTCTATATCTCTTTTATAAAACATAAAAATTCTTTAAAAAGTGTGAGTAGTCTCTTTTTAAATTTTATGAACAACTCTACTTCCTCCTCTACATTTCATCAACTAAGATTGACCCAAAGATAACCCTGCTGTCATCAAATCTTTCTTTTTTGTCATCTTCCTGTTGGGTAAAACATAGGAGGAAAATAAATCATGTGACGCAAGGCACCGATACATTTTAATTAGTCTTCAGGCATTTACCTTGGGTGTTCTCTACAGTTGAGAAGCCAACTCAACCTGCCAAGCACAACCCAACAGGCACAAGGAAAGGTAATTATATTGAGACACCCAGAGAGAATGATTCTTTTTCACACTAGTTATTAATAACACCACCAAAGTTATTCTAAAAGTACTTTTTTTTTCCTTTCAGCGTTTATTGTTAAGCTTGAATATGTCTTGGCATCATTTTGAGATGAGTTTCTAATTTAAACCTTAGGCTTTGTACGGTGCCATGATCAAATTTATTTTTAGCTTTACTTTTGGTTAAAGTCAAGGTTTGATACTGGCTAAACTACTAAAGACAACATAAATTCTAAAGAAGGTGTTCAAGACAATGAAGCTTTTCCTACAGACAAATGGAAAGGGCTAACTTCCTAAGAAGATGGGCATGTAATAATAATCCAGATGGATTCCTTAATTCATTTCAATTTTATTTCTATCTAAATGTCATAATTTTATTTGCTATAGTATAGCTATTGTATTAAGATATGCCTTTCGTAGCCTCATAAAAGCTGACTAATTCTACTGTTTCACAAGTTTACCAAATGATGAAGGCAATTTTAAGTACTCATTGGTTTAAGTAGCTGATAATTTAAGTATGGTCTTATCTCTCTAATTTCTGTTTATGCCGAAAAGAGCAGAATGACTATCATTTTATTGAATGTTCATGTGTGTGTTATATAACTTTGTGTAAATTAAAATTTTGTGTAATTCACCATGGAAATATTATTGTCCCATCTATAATCTTAAAAGTTAACTGGTGATTGTCTATATTTACCATACTATATTTTAATCATTAAATTTGTTAAGAGATTAGATCTTAATTATTCCAATCACAAAAAAAGAAATGATAGTTATGCGATGTGATAGAGGTGCTAATTACGAATACAATGTCGGTCATATTACAATAAATAAATGTATCAATCAATATGCCATACACATAAGTTTACACAATGTTATATGTCAAATATATTTTAACTGAAAAAAAAGTTAACTGGCAAATGAAGAATTAATAAAGAACTTCATCCTTCTCAATAAAACTTGAGTTGGTATGGGTCGTTCAAATCTATTCCACATGAGTTCCTTTCCATCCAATGATATCCTATCAGTGGTTCCAAGGTCAACTTAGTAGACAGCCTTCCTAATCATTATTACCTAAGAATCAGAGGCAAATGGAGTCTGGTATGCTCCCTTCCCCCTGACCTGGACTTGAACTCCGTGATCTTTCTCTGTAAAACTCAGTTCATAGTATTCAAGTCTATACAAGTATGGTGTCTCAATAGCTGCAAAAAATATATAGTTAGTACTTACTTTACAGGTACATTATGTACTTAAATATTAAAAGTCTGAATGTTGTATGTATCTTTCTGAAAAGACAATTCATTTAAAAAGAATCAAATAAATGGGTGTGACAATCTCATACTCCTTTAGAAATATAAAGCAAATTTATTTCCTTAAATTTTTCAGATAAAGCCACTATAATTGTCATATCTATATTTCTTATTAAAACAATCACATTAATCATGTTATTTATGATTATCAAAAACGGAGATTATGAAGATATCAGTTTTGGAATATTTCCGTCCCTTGCATCTTACATATTTCTGTTAGATCAATCATGGAATTAACAGAATTTGAGAAATCACTTAGTTCAAACCTCCATTTTATAGGTAAGAAAGGTAAAGCCCAGGTAAGAGAAATTACTTGACAAAAGTTACTCAAGTATATGGCTTTAGATAGGGCTCAGTCCTCCAAAGGAATGTGTAGTCATATCAGCCTTTAATTCAAAACCACTCAACTGGTTTTGATTATTTAGAAAGCCATGCCTAACTAACCCTTTAACCTGGCATTTAAGGCTTCTCTCTGCCCTAAACTTTCTTTCTAACTTTATCTTCCCTTTCCCATAAAACACTCCATTCAAAACGTCCATCTATGAATAGTCCCAAGACTTTCTCCTCTACTTGAAAAGTTTCTCTATAAATCTCTGCAGAGATAAGTCCCACCTATATGCTATCTCCTACACAAAGAATTTGTTGATTTTTTAACAAATCTTTTATCTGTAGAAAACTACTTTTGTGGCATTTCCACTTTCTTTTCTCTTTTATTGATTTGTGTATATTATGTCTTCCTAAAATTGATGCTGCTTGTTGGCAGAAGCAATTCATTCTGATAATCTCAACACATGACTTAGGAACTTGCTCTTAGTAGATACTTAGTATATAGTAAATAAATAAACGATTGATCTTGTAATGATATTTTCAGTAATATAGCCAAAAATTAAATTCATAAATTTTATACTCCAAGTTTGTTTTTTTTTTAAAGCTTTTGATAAAATAGGTTTTCTACATTGGCTAAATCTACCTATAAATCTGGATTTCTTTTTTCTTAAAGTAAAGTAAGTATTGTTCCAAATCACTCTTAAATCATTAGGAATAGATCCTTTTAACAGAACATTTTTAATTTCTATTTTTAGGTACAATGATGAGATTTTTCCTAGTTGTGAATATCTTGGCATTAACCCTGCCTTTTTTGGTGAGTTAATTTCATCTGATCAATTTGTAAATACTTTAAGAAATTTCATTTAAGGGCCCTAATTATGAAAATTTCTAAATACAGTTTATAGAACAAAATAGCTGCATACTAGCTATATTTTCTTAAAAGTAACTTATTTTTATATGTATTTTTATTATAAAACGAAAGCTTGTTCTTCGGAATATCCTTCTAGTTCCTAGGATTTAGGAAATCATACTTTATCACATATAAAGAACATTTAAAATTCTCATACTATAGAGAAAATACATTCTGGGGAAAAAATTCTAAAAATATTTTAAAATTATACAAAGTTCTAAAACTAATTTATTGAGGATAATACAGAAATCACAGTCCAGGATCAGAACTTTTAAAAATTAAATTCCTATCTCACACATACTCCAATTTCTTTAGGGACTAAATCCTTAAAAGATTAGGAGGAGCTTGTTTAAGTTTGTTTACAAGTTTCAAAGACCTTGACACATATACTTTTAACTTTCAAACATTATCAGATCTTTTCTTACACTCTTCCCACTATATCAACTAACTCCTTCCCAAGGATCGTATATATAAACAACTCTAAGGTTTTCAAGCATTTCTTTGAATTACATGCTGTATATTAAGGCTGTTGGATCAAGAGAAAGATTTGTTGTTGTTGTTTTTAATTTTTTTGATCTGTTTTCATTGTTGTTTTGGCTATTTCTCTGTTCTATATTCATATTCATTTGGGGATTCTACACATTTATTTGCTAACAGCAAAAATAGGAAAGCGAATGTAAAACAATCTTTGTTATATGACCTCTTCTTAGATTATAAAATTTGAGAGGGTACTAGTCCCTGTTTCATAATTTATTTATTATTAAATTTAGACTTGCTTTTAAGTTACTATCTATTAAATCATTCTATTAGGTTAATTCTTGGAGTCAAACTTTCAAAAATTTGAATTATTATGACTTTCACATTTATTTTCTTTCATTTATTCTTTGAAATTTCATTTTATTGTGGCCACTTGCACATTTAGAACTTTGGTTTTCTCTTTAAGTGATAGGGATTAAAATTTAAATCAGAAAATAACCCATAACTGCCTGCCCAATAGCAACTTCTTCTTGAGCTACTTGAGCCTGCTCTAGCCTTAAAACATTCCTTCCCATTTTCACAAAACCTTCAAGCCTCATGGACTTGGACAAATGATTCTTTTTAAAGTTGTAGATTTTATCTTTCAATCTTATAACTTGTCAAAATTACACAAATGAAAAAAACAATGTGATACCATCTTTTATGTGCTAATTTATCCCTTCTCCCCAAAATAAAAACAGTTAAGATATTATTTATCACTAACAATTGTGAAATGAACTGCACAGCGTTATAACATATTGGTGGCATTATAAGTTGGCACAACTTTTCTGTACAATAATTTGATAATTCCTATCAAAGAAATTTTGTCCCCTCCAAAAATCACATTTTTGAAATACTGTTGATTCTTAAGGAATCAATAAAAAGTATTAAAAAGTATTCGAATGTTATTTATCTTCCTACTTATAATAAAACATTTTTGAAAGAAGCCTTAATGGTTAACTGCAGAGTAAAAATTAAAATTTTATGACATAATCATTGATCATCTACTTTTTAACAATAAAAATTATGAGATAAAAGGAAAAATATTATGAGATTATGCTTCTAGAAAAAAGCAAGATACAAGATACTAAAACAATCATATACCAGGAATATATAACATATATTGATATTATAGTAATATGTCTAAATTATCAGAATTATTGAATGCAGGCAAAGTTTCTATAATTTTCATGTCATTTTTTAATCTTTAAACTGTGTATTAGTATTTGTAATTTAATACATTTAGAGCAAAACAAGTCTCTGTTGCAACACATCCAAATTTTATTTATGTAAAATTTCTAATTTTCTATACCTACAACTTTCAAAAGGTTTCTAGAGCCTTTTTTTTTATCCAAGGGATAAATGTGAAAAGTCCTGAGCTAGAACTGTCATTTAAAAAATACTTAACATTATGACCTCAACTCAAAAGTTTATAAAACCTTTGTAAGTATATAAAGTTTTATACATACATGTCTGTGAAAATTGTTTTCTTATCCTGATTACCTAGGCATGTTGCAATCCAGATTTTAAAAAGTACTATAAAACAAATTAAAATTGATTTAACAAAGACACTATTATTTATACATTTGTATGTCGATGTTAAGTTAGGAGCAATTGAAAATATGTTCAACGCTCCTCTTATTTTTAACAATGTACATTCAATACACACTATAGGTTATTTTTTATTTTTTATTTAAGCAAATATCATGTCTATTTGTTGGCACAAGAGTAAGATAATCATATTATTTTCAACCTTGAATTTTTCGCCCTCGTTGGTGATTTTTAAAGACAATTTAATCATGGAGTTTATTATTACTATTTTAATTAGTATATTGCTGCCACTTTTAAGGTGATTCACAGATCTTACAGATCTTAAATAACCATGGAAAATGCCTTACAATATTTTACAATAATACAATAAAAACAAAGAAAACAGTTTCTGTCTTTAATACAAAAGTTATTTTTAAAACCACAAAAAAATTCTATACTCTGCCTTGCTTCTTTTTAACTTATTTTTTACTATTGCTCTGAAACTAACCAGGGTGCAGAGGTGCAAAACCAGGAACGACCAACAGTAAGTGTGTTTTAATTACTTCTGGTAGAGGCAAGAATTTCTCCTTCTGCAAGTTTCTGTGATATTAAAATGCTTTCTGTCTAATGTCTAAATAAATATTTAAACTCCATAAATAATCTAATAATCTTTGTAAAACTATCTTCACCTCAGCAACCAACCATGTGAATCAACCTCAAGGTTCACATGAAAATCTTGGTTTGATTTTATAGCCCAAGTCATGTGTTTTTAGTTTTCTTGTATTGTTAAC
>NW_011888837.1:148011-162619 GCF_000151845.1 Pteropus vampyrus
CATTTTTTAATCTTTAAACTGTGTATTAGTATTTGTAATTTAATACATTTAGAGCAAAACAAGTCTCTGTTGCAACACATCCAAATTTTATTTATATAAAATTTCTAATTTTCTATACCTACAACTTTCAAAAGGTTTCTAGAAACTTTTTTTTTATCCAAGGGATAAATGTGAAAAGTCCTGAGCTAGAACTGTCATTTAAAAAATACTTAACATTATGACCTCATCTCAAAAGTTTATAAAACCTTTGTGAGTATATAAAGTTTTATACATACATGTCTGTGAAAATTGTTTTCTTATCCTGATTACCTAGGCATGTTGCAATCCAGATTTTTAAAAGTACTATAAAACAAATTAAAATTGATTTAACAAAGACACTATTATTTATACATTTATATGTCGATGTTAAGTTAGGAGCAATTGAAAATATGCTCAAAGCTCCTCTTATTTTTAATAATGTACATTCAATACACACTATAGGTTATTTTATATTTTTTATTTAAGCAAATATCATGTATATTTGTTGGCACAAGAGTAAGATAATCATATTATTTTCGACCTTGAATTTTTCGCCCTAGTTGGTGATTTTTAAAGACAATTTAATCATGGAGTTTATTATTACTATTTTAATTAGTATATTGCTGCCACTTTTAAGGTGATTCACAGATCTTACAGATCTTAAATAACCATGGAAAATGCCTTACAATATTTTACAATAATACAATAAAAACAAAGAAAACACGTTCTGTCTTTAATACAAAAGTTATTTTTAAAACCACAAAAAAATTCTATACTCTGCCTTGCTTCTTTTTAACTTATTTTTTACTATTGCTCTGAAACTAACCAGGGTGCAGAGGTGCAAAACCAGGAACGACCAACAGTAAGTGTGTTTTAATTACTTCTGGTAGAGGCAAGAATTTCTCCTTCTGCAAGTTTCTGTGATATTAAAATGCTTTCTGTCTAATGTCTAAATAAATATTTAAACTCCATAAATAATCTAATAATCTTTGTAAAACTATCTTCACCTCAGCAACCAACCATGTGAATCAACCTCAAGGTTCACATGAAAATCTTGGTTTGATTTTATAGCCCAAGTCATGTGTTTTTAGTTTTCTTGTATTGTTAACGACATGAGAAAACATTCTCAGAATTTAATATTGAGAAAAAAATTTAAACAAAAATAAAGTTTAATATCTCTCCTGCCTGCTTTTTAAGACTTTGGGAAAGACCCCACTCTGACTCACCTTTGAATATTTTTCATACATTTGTCTTTACTTCCTTCTTTTGTTTCCCAAATATGTTTGAATAAATACATTTAAATATGTATTCTTTTATGAGAAATGCTTGCTTGCAGTGTAATTTTGTTGATTTATTTCATATGGAAAGATCTAATAATATATTTTGGTAAATATACATAATCAGTAGAACAGAGGCACATAAAAATTGAAAATTTCCTAACTGATTTTTAAGGGATAAAATTAAGCTGAAAAATATCCAAAGTATAAGTCTAGGAATTCTCACACATCATTTTATTTTATTATTATTTTACTATTTTACTATAATTAGGTTTAGGGGGGAAAAAATCAGCCTAACCTCTAAATAAATAAAATTTGTAAACAATTACAAATGTGTGGTGGCAATACACATATACATATACACATATATTTAAATATATAGTTTTCCCTGTGTGTGGTATGTTTGTGTATAGTATGTCAAAGCTTTCTATGAAAGCTTATTATAAGGCCTAATATTTACTGAGCACTTTTTATTTATGCCAAGTTCTAGGCAATGTGGTTTTACATTATGGATTACCTCATCTAATTTGTTTGAAACTAATATTTTTTTAAAATATTTGTTAAAAATCAAAAAGTGGATGGAAAGTATATAAATCATATCTTGTAAAATAATATGGTTGCCGGGTTCACTACTTCCAATATTGTACTTACTCAATATTGTACTTACTCAATATTGAGTAAGTACAATATTGGAAGTAGTGAACCCAGCAACCATAAATACTATAAGATATAATTTCAAATACTATAAGATATAATTTCAAAAAATTCTGATTTGAGATATCTCTACATTCTACCCTACAATGATACCAGATTTCATAAATGTATTCTCTTTGCAGGGCTGCGAGAATAACGAAAGATCGTTCAATCAAAACGCAGTCAAATCTATTCCAATTCATTATGCACTGAATAACTATCTTCATGCTGAACCCAATTACTACCAGTATAGACTAGCTTCACTAATTAATAACCAATATATGTCTTACCCATATTATGCAAAATCAGTTACAGTTAGGCCACATGCCCAAATTTCTCAGTGGCAAGTCTTGCCAAATATTTACTCATCCATTGTGGCACGTCACCAATACCTACATCCATCGCTTATTGCCGTTCCCTCAAAGAAAATTCAGGATAAAACAGTCATCCCTAGCATCAATACCATTGCCACTGTTAAGCCTACACTTATTCCTACCCCTGAACCAACAGTGAGCTCTGTAGTTATTCCAGAAGCTTCCTCAGAATTTGTGGTAAGCACACCTGAGACTACTACTGTCACAATTACTTCATCAACAGTCTAAAAACTCTATGGAAGCATCAAAGAAGAAAACACAGGTAAATGAGCAAAAGAAAAAAATAAATAAAGATAAGATTCATAGATTTATCAATACAATCATAAAATCTAAAAGTATAAATGGATAAATTAAGTCTGTTATGGGGACAGGCAAAATAGGATAATTATAATTTTAATTTAGTTGTGCTATAACATTGGTACACTCAATTCTGTTCCAACAAGCAATGAAAAATAATGTTATTTTACAAATTAAAGAAAAACTTGGAGACTTTATCATTAAACTGTTTTTCAACAATTGGAACACTCCTAGAAACTATTTTATTTCATTCCTAATCACACACAAAGACAATAAAGTAAAATATTTTGTTAAACTTATGATTTTTCTCATTTCAAAAATAAATTTTTAGAACAATTTATACTGAATATGAGTTTAAATACATTTTAGTCATTTAGCAAAGTTGTTATGCTCTAATTTTTTTATGAATAAACTGAAAGGAAATGTTTTCACGCATTTTTTTATTTCAGATATCATTTCTGAAAGGGTCAATGAAGTTAGGCACCCCAAATTTCTCCTGTTCTATAATAAACTCACAGAAGAATTCTAATTCTTAACTTCAAAAGCATATATATATTAAAAGGATACTTTCATAATATTAAATGTGATGCAAAATGTTTCTATTTGTTATTTGGATAAATGGATAATGGCAGTCTAAATTAATTTGAAACTTATGGAATAAGTTAAATAAAGAGAAAGATTAATAAAATAGGAAATTGCCAAAGAGTGTAAAATAATTTCGGGAGTTATCAAACTTTGAGAGTACAACAAATATTTTCAGTGCTTCACTCTGTCTACATGTTTTATGATCTAAATAAAATACAACACAGTGATCTGGTAACAGCATTACATCAGAGAAGGCTGCTTCTTCCACCTGTGTGACCTTAGGCAAGTCGTTATTCTCTCTGAACTTCCATTTTCTCATAATTTGGTTGTTATGAGATTCAAGTGAGACTGCATATTGTGAAAAAATTACAAAAGCTGATAAATCTGTAAAATGTAATGCATTAGTAAATATTAAAATTTACTTACAGCCAATATCTCAAGTCTTAATTAAATGATAAAAGCTTTACATAATTATCTCAGTTTATTCCTATGGGACAGATTTTATCACTATCCTGAATTCACAAATGGAAAAAAAAAAAAAAAAGGCCTATAGATGTCAAGTAAGTTACCATAACTAGAAAATTTTAAACTGGGAACCAAACCAAGTCTGTTTGATTTCAGATAATGAGGCATAATTATTATGCCATCGATTTTCATATGGTTGTCTAATGTGCAGAAAAAAATAAAACATACTATGGTTTCTTTAGGTCAGCGTATGTGTATATTGTATTATTTAATTGACATTTAACAAGACATCTCATAAGAAAATGATAATAAGCTGGATAAAATTTGACTTATTCAAATTTAGATAATAAATAAGAAAATTAATGGAGACAACATGAAATCAAGTTATTTAGTATGTAAGTTTACTATTTAGAAAGCAAGTTTATTATTGATCCAAATATATTATTACATGATTGTGTTTTTCATAGAATAATCATAATTTCAATCTTTATATTTGTTTAAAACTCACAAATCTAGATTTCTAAGTTAAACCATTGTATGTCATTTATAAAGAAGCACGTAAAGGACAGCATCTATCTATAAATATTAGGTGAAATCAATTATTTACTGTTCACTATAGGCCAAGGTTAAATATTTAAACAAATATTTAATTTAATAAACTCCCTGTACACTAACTCCTTGGATACAAAGAGACAAATCATGGAAGCTAAATAAAATCTACACATCATGATAGCTATTAATACATTAATAACTAAATTCCAAAAATGTTTTCATTTTTTTATAGGTCTTGCTGAAACCAAATGATGACTTCATACTCTCCTTTGACCGCTTCTCCGCCTTCAGTCAAGAGAAAATTCAGCTCCTTTCTCTTCTCCCCTTTTATTTTACTTTTATGCCACATTTAATTTTTTGGTTCTTGCATAATAAAGCCAACTGAATGCAACAGGATCTCTTAACTTGAGAGGAGTCTGTGTATAAGCTTCAGGGTTCTTTGAAAGTTTGAAATTCCGAGGCGAATTTAGTGTGAGTTTGAGTACAGAAGTTTAACTGGAGACGAAGTTCATAATTTAATCTGATTCTCAAAGTGATTCATGGTCTAACACTGATTAAAAATGTCTTCTCCAAGATGACACCAGAACTGCTAAATTTATGGCCTAGTCATTGGGACCAGAGAAGAACTAAGCCAGTATGTTCCAATCCAGAGGACCTTAAAGTAACTCTTATGAGCCATAGGGAACCTAGAGTTAGTATTACATTTAAGGGCCCAAGTATATTGCTGACTTTAGTCTAAGAAGTCCCAAGAGCAAATCCTGGGCATATTCAGGTTACAGATGATCAAAACCACAAACACAGATGCATGACAACATTAACAGGCGTTGACTGAGGCTCTTGTCTTGCATGACTAATTTTCTCCAGACTGGAAGCTACAGTCTCCCATCTGTCCAAACACACATAGAGACACATACAACACACACACACACACACACACACACACACACACACACACACACACACCTGGAAGCTTCTGGAATTGAGGTCCATTGGTCTACAAAAATTGATGAATACTCAAAGTTCAAAAGTATGATATAGTTTTTTTTCTTAATCAAACACAGCAATGAATGGAAGCAATCTAAGTGTCCTTCAACAGACGATTGGTTAGAGAAGATGTCGTACACATAAACAATGGAATGTTACTTGGCCATAAAAAATAAAATCTTACCATTTGCACTGACATGGATGAACCTAGAAGATATTATGCTAAGTGAAAGAAGTCAGACAGGGAAAGACAAATACCATATGATTTCATTTATATATGGAATCTAAGGAACAAAATAAACAAACAAACAAAATGGAAACAGATTCATACATACAGAGAACATTGGCGATTACTAGATGAGAGATGGGTTGGGAGGCTGGGTGAAAAAGGTGAAGGGATTAAGGAGTACAAATTGGTAGTTACAAAATAGTCAGGGGAAAGTGAAGTACGGCATAGGGAATATAGTCAGTAATATTGTAATAATTATGTATAGTACCAAGTGGGGTATGAGAGTAATGAGAAGAATAACTTCATAAATTATATAATTGGCCTAACAGTATGCTATATACATAAAGCTAATATAAAATAATATTGAATGTCAATTCTAATTAAAAAATAAAAATTAAAAAATATATATGGCAAGGAAAGTAAGTGGGTCTTTTATGTGCTTGCTCCACATTTATGCCCAAAAAACATCATGCCCAAAAAAATATAAATCACTCAACCCTTACAAACTGCTTACTCTTCCTCTATCAAATCTTTTGTTGAAACCCTCAATAGACTTGCAATTAGTAGGAGTGATTAACAAGCTTTTGCTTTCTCTTTCACTCAAATGCTAGAGTCTAGAAGAGAAGCATGGTCAGGAATATGACATGACTGAGCCTTATTTGCTATGACCATTCAAAATATTACTAATTTCTTGAAAAACAACTTAAAAATGTAGAAGGTAGAATTTAAATTTGCTAATTAAAAAAACATTTATCACCTACTATGTACAGGCACAGGTACTTTAAGAATTATTCTGGGATACAAAACAATAATATTTTAATAATAATAAGCAACAAATAATTATACAGTACATGCAAAAGGCCAATCTCTGTTTACATATATTTACTCATTTAATATGTACTCATGGGTTACATGTTGTAGTTGTTGTTGTTGTTGTTGTTGTTGTTGTTATTATTACAAAAGAAAAATGAAGTAAATTTCCTCAAGTGGAGTTGGGATTTGAACCCAGATAGTTTTGCTTTAAAGTCCATGCTCTTAACCATGTGAACACTACTATAAAAGCATTTTCAGTCTGGTGAGCAAAATAAAGTATGAAGCAAAATAGTTTGAAATAAGAAAAACATTCATAAGAATTAATATTGGCTCATGATAATATAATAATATGTCTAACTAAATGATATTTTTAAAAAGAGTTGTTAAAAGTAGGATTTTAAGTTAAACACTTACGTCCCAATTATGACATTACCCCATCTTTGTATTAATTGGCTTAACTCATTGGAGTATTCTATGTACCTAACATTGCATAGTAAATCCCTCAACCACTAATTATATCTTAAGAAAATATATTAATGAGTTGGTTATTTTGGATTTGGATAAATTACTTTCAGATGCTAGGGTCCATTCACGTGAAGGTAGTATGTAACTAATGAGAAATTAGGTTTTTAGCACAGAAAAGAAATCTGATCTGGATTCATTCATCGATTATTTGCCAAATGCCCACTATATGAATATAGCCCACCTCTAGAACTTTGTAGTCTAATGAGATTTAGAACATTACGAAACAATCTTATCTGAAAGTTCTCAGGTCTTCCAGAATGCAGTGAGAAGTTATGTAATAGGTGATTATATAGCACTTTAAAATCTATAAAACACTTTTACATATATCATCCTCTTAGTTTTCACCTATAACTCTTGAAATAATGTTATTGATCTTCATTTTGTGTATGCAAAGATAATTTTAAAATGGTTAAACTTAAGATAGTGAAAATTTATGAGCTTTAGATTTGAAAACTTAATTAAAGTTTTAGCTCAACATTACTTAACTGTGTGACCTTGAGTAATATATAGAATGGAAACTAACATTTTTTTGATTTATTGATATATGGCTCTGGAACAACGATTTTACAGATATTACTTTATTCTATATGGTACTATGTGGTACCTCTTACAGAAGTACCAATATTATGCTCATAAATTAATGAAGAAGCTGAGGCTCAGAGAGATTAAGTAATTTGAACAACATCAAAAAGCTATTAAATGGTAGAGTTTAGCTTTGAACTCTAGCAATTCAATCCACCAGCCTTCATTATCTTACTACTAGAACATATAACCTTTAATTTGAGACATTCATTAGCTTACTCTATATTAACTCAGTGTTCAATAAAGTTTTATCCCTTTATTCCTAAATTTTTATTCTTTTATTCCTTTATTCCCTACGTGACACTTTCAAGGACATCCACTGTTTGCAAGATAAAGTCAACTTTCATTCTCTTGCTATTACCTTCCCACCTCATCTCTCTCCATTAGATCTCATAACAATGCCCCTGTGATACAAAAACTCCTGTAATGGCTTTAGCTGGATCATCACCATCACCAGCACTTTCCTGAAGCTGCTCAAGTCCTTTCAATAATTCATATCACATAATCAAAATTTGACTTCTTGACTTAGATATCATATCTTTAAGAAAATCTTTCCTGAATTTCTAAGATGAAGTGCTCCACTAATGTGGTACCACAGTATCCTGCCCACTACCAGTTCCATTTCCCCTTAGTACTCATCAAATTGTTATACTTGACTGCCTACCTCTACTGCTGGGCTTAAGCCCTATGTGCATATAAACTATGTTCTTCTTACGACTGTCTCACCAAGATAAGGCCTAATACAGTGTAGGAACTAAATAAATATTTGTGAACAAATGGATTGTCAATGACTGAAGTTAAAACACCCATTTAATAGGATTAAATAACTTAAGCTTTTCTTACAAAAAATCCAGAAAAAAAATGTTAGTCTTAGCATTTTCTTAGTGATCATGAATCAAAATACCAAAGTCAGTGATATATTTTTAGGCCAATTTTAAACTAAAAAAAAAGAAATTACTGCAAATTATATTACCAATCACAGCAATTTAAAAGGTCAAAGGGAAAAACGTTTTTATAATTTAATCTGAGTTTTCAAGGAAAGAAAGTTAAATGTCAACAGAATGATAACCAAATTGCTATATCAATATTATGTATTATCTTAACTCTAGCATGAAGGAGATAATGGCATGTCCTCTTTCTAATTTTCTTAATGTAATACACTATACTACAGTAATGGCCAGATGCCTGTATTAACAAAATAAAGGCTATAAACCTAATAGTCATGACTGAGGAACAAAAATAGACTTGAAGATTAAGTGTACTTTTTATGTGTATATTTTATTGGAATACACTGAGAAATCTCAAAAACTCTTGAAGGCAAGATTAAATTACTAAATATTTCTATAAAATTAATATTTGGCATTAACAGAGTTATTTTTCATATTTAAAAATTATTAGTTTAAATCATTCACCACAAAATACCTACAACCATTGTTTTGATTATTAAGACAAGGACCTTGAAGAATAAAACCTTGACATACCTCATGCCACAGAAATAATAATTTTTAAACTAATGATTTTAAGTAACAGTACAAATAATAAAAATTTTATGAAAATAAATGTTATTTCCTAAGCAAAGATAGGAGATTGAAACGTAATATTTCCATGACAGAATCCACAAAAGCAACTGATTTATCAACCTACTTGACTTTTAATCAGCATTATCCCTTGCCAAGTAATATTTAAGTTTTCTCGGTCTCTCCCTAATAAGAAAAAAGTAAGAGGAACATCCAGAGATGAAAGGTTCATTATTCAAAGGTTTCTCACTAGTTTTCATTTGAAAACAACAACTTCCAGAGTAGCATCAGCCTGGTTAAAAGAAGATAAAATCTGACCAGAATATAGGAGAAACCCCTTTCTAAGGTATCTATATAAATAAAAGATTAAGACGTAGATTTTTCTTTTAGGCTCTGGGCTTTCCACAGTTTGAAAATGAATATGATAGCCAAATAAACTAATAATTGAAGTTACCTGTCGACTTAGACAAGTTGAATTTGTTTCTAACAATATTTCATTAATTACTTTGAGTCTAGTGTCCACTCACTTTTAGTATCTCTGCAGTTTAATCAAAGCCTATTCCTATGAATTACTCAAGTTCTGTGGTTGAATAACAGCCTTTGATACAATTCAATCACGAGGCAAATGTGTTTTTGTTGAGTAAAAATTGCTATAATAAGAATGTCTCATTCTGCCTAAAGTACTTTCTAGTGATAATGTGAGTGCTGACTTTAATGTTTCCTTCAACCCTTCCAGGCCTCTATGGGAGCATTGTCTTTAACATCCTAAAAGTATAAATTACCATTTTTTTTAACTAAAAACTTTTTAAAAAATAATTTTAGTTAAATAATGGGTTTATTCTTAAATTTAAAGAAACAATAAGCTGTTAACCCCAATTATTCTAAATTATGCTCATATTATTTAAACTTTACAAAAGGTAGCTCTTTGGGAAAATAGCGCTTTGGGAACCAGCAAATTTTTAGTAATGGTGTTCCTTCCTGAGAAATCTTACTACCATAATTTACTAAAATAAATGTGGATTTGAATAACATATTTATCACTATACCATTAAGTATGGATGATCCTTATTCTTTTTTCTTGCTAGGTTTCATGAAGAAAATATAAAGGTCCTCATCTTATCTGTGATCATCTTACACCTTACTACATTCTTGGTAAGTTTCCAGTGCTCTTAAGCAGGTAATTTTTTCTTCTCATTTAGAAAACAATAAAGATGTCCGTATCAATCATATGCCACAAAACATCTTTGAGTAAAAAACATCATGGTGCTTGTTACCAGGATAATGCATGCTATGTTGCTTTAAAATATTACCATAAACCTTATTATATCCTTTTCTATTTATTCATACAATGGGAATATACATATAAAAATCAGAAACTTCTGTTCACACAGAAATATGCTTGTGAATGTTTATAACTGGTCTATCATAATTGCCAAAACTTAGAAGCAACCAAGATGTCCCTCAGTGGTGAGAGGATAAATAAAATGTGGTATATCCATATAATGGGATATTATTCGGCGCTAAAAAATTGAGCTATCAAGGCATGAAAAGACATGGAGGAAACTTAAATGCATATTACTAAATGAAAAAGCCAATCTAAAAAGGCTACATACTGTATGATTCCAATAATACCACGTTCTGGAAAATGCAAAAATATGGAGACTGTTGAAAGATCAATGGTTAGCAGGGGTAAGAGGGAATGAATAAGCAGAACAAAGAGGATTTTTAGAGTAGTGAAACAATTCTATAAGATACTATAATAGTGGATGCATGTCACTATACATATGTCGAAACCCACAATGTACAATGCCAAGAGTAAACTCTAATGTAAACTATAAACTTCAAGTGACAATAATGTGTAATGTAGGTTCATTGATTGTTAACAAATGTACCAGTCTGGTATGGGATATTGATAATGGAGGAGACTACGTATGCATGCAGAGGCAGGGAGTTTATGGGAACTCTCTGTACCTTCCTCTCAGTTACACCGGGAACCTAAAACTTCTTCGAAAAGTAATCTGTATAAAAGAAAAAAAGAAAAGAAATTGAAATCAAATCTGAAAAAAAATTTTAAAGGCCTATTTTAAATTTTTTACTATGGAATATTTTTAAATAAAACCAATGTAATTTAATGCTACATATATTTAATTCATTATATGTATTATTTTTATTTTCAGACAAGAGAGAGTCTTAAAACTCATGACCACCCAAGACAGAAACCGTTAAGGCTAAATTCAACTTCCAAAACTAGAAAAACGAAATCTTCACATGCCAAGGCTGCACCAAGACAAGCCCAAGCCCAGATATCAAAGCTGCCACCAAGCACGGCTTCACTTACTGGGAATCGACCAAAATAATTTCTATCAGTTTTACCAAACCGATTTCTAGCATCTAAATTTTAAAAAAATATAACTTTCAAGTCTACATCCAAGCACTCATTATCTTCTCAAGATGCAGCAAAGAGGTCTACCTCTACCAAAAACCAATTTCTAGCTAACAAGATTGCACAAAAACAGCCTCAGTCAAAGTCAATTTCAAGAAATCAGAACTTAGTCCTCAAATCTGCACACCAACTGACTTTAGCTGAAAAGTCTAAATCCAAACAGTCATCTCCCAAGGCTAGCATAAAAAAAGAAGAAAACTGCTAAGGCTAAATAGAAACAGTCAAAAGTTACCAAGTCTATACCCAAGTAGACGTTATCTTTGGACAGTATAGCAAAAAGATCTTCGGTTGCTAGTGCTACAGAGAAATCAATGTAAAAACAGCAAAATGAAAAACTCCACATGCCAAACCTGCACTTAGACACAAATCATCTTCCCAAGGTTCAGTAAGAAGATACCTGGTTCCTAAATCTAAACAGCCAAAGTCTAAAATCCCCAAGAGTAAAACAAGGAGACTTTCTTCTAAGATGTCTCTATCAAACAATTTGCCAGGCTCCAGATCTACTTCAAAAAGAATTGCTAAATCCGTAGTCATAAAGTCCCGAGGATGCAATTCTGACAGAAGCCAGCAACCAGCTTCCAAAAACAAAGAAAAAAAATGAGACCTTTGCATTCTGTTAACCAGGTTCAAATTTACCCACTGTTACCACATGCTCTCAGGCATCATGGAGACAAACCTCATCCACCACCATCTTGTCCATTAAAATCTCATCTTTCTCAACTTCCAGCTCAGACATCTAAAGCTCATAATTCCATACCTTGTCCACATCAACCAAAAAAGCAGCCATCTGAGAATTCTGTAGAAGCAACTACTGCATTGCACACAGCATCAACTACTGTCTTTGAAGATATCATCATGACAGTCACTGGAGGTACAAATGATACTACTAACAGCTCAAATTATACGCACTGTAAAAGCCTTCTCACCTACTACCACTACCTCTGCATCTCAAATCACCACACAGTCAGTCTCCTGATACCACTACCACCAAACAAGAGACCACTACTCTTGAAGGTGACACAACTACTACCATAACTGACACTACTGTTGCTGCCAGCAGTGAAACCACTTCTGCAATTGAAACCACTACCACTAACACTGGCGCAGCTATTGAAGGGACTGCTGTAACAGCTTTTATGACAAGACTCACAGCCGCTGTAGTGAGCACTAACAGTGCAACTTACCCTGCAACTGATACTGCAGAGGTTCTTAAAACCACAGCAGCTGCTCCAGGAATGAACACCCTTGGCACTACTCTGCTAATAATCAATATCACTTCTGCCCTCCCAAATGTCACTATTGCTAACAATACAACTGTTGACACTATGCCTGAAAAGGATGTCACCAACCCTGAAGAGTATACCTATGGCACTGAAGATTATGATTCAGCCTCTAAATATGAATATGAATATGGCCCAGAATTTGATGAGGATTTCACTGCAATTCCAGAATCTTATGCCACAGGTCCTGTTACTCCTTCAACTCCAGGAGCCACTATTGTTGTACAAAATGCCTCATAACCTACAACTGACAACACTACTCAGAACCAATAGATGACATCTACTGCACACAGCCCTTGAATATCAATTGAATACCTCAATCAATAATCAAAAATATGAGAAAAAATACTGACATTTTTAGCAATGAAAATATAGCAATTCTTTAAGCATATTTTATTGTAATTTTAGTCTTTCTTCTTAGTCTATTCAACATGTCATATCACATATTTCAGATACCATAAAAATTGTCATTGCATTTTATTATGATGACTGATTCATTTCACAGACCTCATTACTTGATGTAAAAGTGGAATTCGTCTTTTATCTTCACTCCACTCTAAAAAGTCTTTGATGTTCTAAGAGCAAGACAACCTAAATCCTTTTAATTCCCCTCTCTTCAGCACAGAATTCTCTCATTCACTGACCTTGACTAAATTACCCAACAAAATTTTGCTCTTACAAATTAAAAAGATAATTTATTAACTTGGTAAATTTTATTCTTATGGAAGGAAATAAACAGTTAAAGGTGTTACCTATAGAATAATAAAAATCTCTTATGTAGGATATGAGGTTTCTAGGATGCTATAAAATTGGAGGCAGAGATATTATTCAGAGAATCTGAGAACTGAACATGTCTTCTTCCCCTGAATGAAAATTTAGACCTGGTAAATACCAAGAGGTTCCTAGAAGTCTGCAAACATCTGTTTCTATGGAAAAGAGGATTTAAATTGTTCCTCAGCTACAAAGCACTGGAAAAAAAATATGTGCTTTTTAGATCCAGCAAGACCCTGTCTTGCATGGACAATGTCTTGCATGGATAATGTCACTGACATCTTTTGGACTGGCCCCCTCCTCACCACAGTTACCACACACATAGACTGTGACCCAAGGAGAACTAAACTGAGAAATCCTACCCCTGTCCCTCCTCTTCATGATCCTCTGAGAGATAGTTTTCTTGATCTAATTTTACAAGGCATGTGTGTATGTAGATTGAGGCTTGCCTATCAATCTATAGCTTACCTGAAAGGCTGGCCTCATTTATTATTTCCATTTCTCATCACAGAGTCCTTCCTCCTTTCTACAGTGTGAAGTCAATAACATACATACAAGAGTAATTTAGACTGAAAAAGGAAAAAAACAAAAATTATTTTTCTCCTCAGGCCACATATATTTTAGGTTTATCAGTTTTTATCTTACAATAATTCTCAAGTCTGTCCCACAGCAGTTTTTTTTTCTTAGATTTTTTAATTAAATTTATTGGGGTGGCATTGGTTAATAAAATTATATAGGTTTCAAGTGTATAATTTAATAATACATCATCTGTATAATTCATCAAGTGTTCACCACCCAAAGTGAAATCTCCTTTCATCATCATATATTTGATCCTCTTTATCCTTATCTACCAGTTTTCCTCTGGTAACCACTAAATTGTTGTGTGTCTATGAGTTTTTGTTTGTTTTGTTCATTTGTTGCTTTCAGTTTTATATCCTACACATGAGTGACATCATATGGTTCTCAATTTTTTCTGTCTGACTTATTTGCTTAGTGTAATTATCTCAAGATCCATACATGGTATCGAAAATGGCAGTATTTCATCTGTTCTTATGTCTGAGTAATAATATTCCATTGTATATATGTACCACATCTTTTTTATCCAATCATCTATCAAAGGACACTTCTATTTGTTTCCATGTCTTGGTCACCATGAATAATGTTACAATGAACATTAGGGTGCATATATCTTTACAGATAAAT
>NW_011888837.1:162669-187086 GCF_000151845.1 Pteropus vampyrus
AATGTCACTGACATCTTTTGGACTGGCCCCCTCCTCACCACAGTTACCACACACATAGACTGTGACCCAAGGAGAACTAAACTGAGAAATCCTACCCCTGTCCCTCCTCTTCATGATCCTCTGAGAGATAGTTTTCTTGATCTAATTTTACAAGGCATGTGTGTATGTAGATTGAGGCTTGCCTATCAATCTATAGCTTACTTGAAAGGCTGGCCTCATTTATTATTTCCATTTCTCATCACAGAGTCCTTCTTCCTTTCTACAGTGTGAAGTCAATAACATACATACAAGAGTAATTTAGACTGAAAAAGGAAAAAAACAAAAATTATTTTTCTCCTCAGGCCACATATATTTTAGGTTTATCAGTTTTTATCTTACAATAATTCTCAAGTCTGTCCCACAGCAGTTTTTTTTTCTTAGATTTTTTAATTAAATTTATTGGGGTGGCATTGGTTAATAAAATTATATAGGTTTCAAGTGTATAATTTAATAATACATCATCTGTATAATTCATCAAGTGTTCACCACCCAAAGTGAAATCTCCTTTCATCATCATATATTTGATCCTCTTTATCCTTATCTACCAGTTTTCCTCTGGTAACCACTAAATTGTTGTGTGTCTATGAGTTTTTGTTTGTTTTGTTCATTTGTTGCTTTCAGTTTTATATCCTACACATGAGTGACATCATATGGTTCTCAATTTTTTCTGTCTGACTTATTTGCTTAGTGTAATTATCTCAAGATCCATACATGGTATCGAAAATGGCAGTATTTCATCTGTTCTTATGTCTGAGTAATAATATTCCATTGTATATATGTACCACATCTTTTTTATCCAATCATCTATCAAAGGACACTTCTATTTGTTTCCATGTCTTGGTCACCATGAATAATGTTACAATGAACATTAGGGTGCATATATCTTTACAGATAAATGTATTCTATATTTTTGGATAGATACCCAGAAGAGGGATTGCTGGGTCATATGATAATTCTATTCTTAATTTTTTGAAGGCTCTCCATACTGTTTTCCATAGTGGCTGTACCAATTTACATTCCTACCAGCAGTGTATGAGGGTTTCTTTTTCTCCACGATCTCTCCAACACTTGTTATTACTTGTCTTGTTGATGATAGCCATTCTAACAGGTGTGAGATGGTATCTCATTGTGATTTTGATTTGTATTTCCCTACTAGCTAATGCGGTTGAGCATTTTTTCATATGTCTATTAAAATCAATGTACTCATGATATTTCATGGACATGTCTTCATAATTTGAATTAACATTATAAACCCAAATCAAATTGGTGGACGAGGTATCTCTTCTTTCTATAATCCTTGCGTGTCCTCAAAGTGTTGGTGGGGAATATTGTAAGGATTTGCTAAGCACAGGCATAAATTTGAGTCTGTCCCATAGCTCCATGTACGTGCACGTGGAAAAAATTCTTGCCAAATTCTCTGCTCATTCTTAGACATTTACAAAATTTTTATACACTGAAAATACTGTCCAAGTCTCTTTATTGTATAAGCAATGTTTAATTTCAGATAATTGAATATATTAAATTAACACATTCAACATATACTTTGAGCATCTACCAATAGCATGTCTCTGTGCAAAGTGCTATGAGACAATAAAAAAAGACCCAAACAATGATTGTGGGAGCTCAAAGTAAAGGAGGGGGTGCGCAGCACATGTATATATAAAAAATCATGGCACAATACAAAATAAAAGAGATTTCTTACAGACTGAGAGATCAGAGCAGTGATCACAGAAAAAAAAAGTTACGAAAAATGTGTTATTTGAACTGGATGTTAAACAACAGGTCGAATTTTTACTTTCTCGAATGTTCTGATCTGAATAGTACTTTAAACAATCGAGTTAGTTGTCAATATGTAAAGCAATTAAAAAATTGGAGAACGTATGTAAAAATCCATATTTTCCTTTATAACATGAAAGATCTGGTACTATGGGCATGCAGTCTTGTATGACAACTGTCAATTACAGCAGTGCTATACAAAGTGTGATCTGCAAACTGGCTGCTGGACCACAAACCTTTACCAATTAGCTAGGAGTAAAGAACATAAATCTATGTTGTCATTATGCACACTTGTTTTTTTTCTATTTCTTTGATATTTATCAATTTATTCATTTTTTCATTTATTTAATAAAAACTTTCTTGATGACAAAAGCAGTATATTCTGGTACAAGCTCTTTATCTAATTTCTTACTAGTACTTTGAGAATCAGTGAACTAGAACTAAGAAACTGACACTCCTTGCTTTCATAAATAAGGCATGCTCTCTTTATTTCACTAGTCTCCACCAGGCCTACTTCATACGTTCACTGTTAACTAGGCATTTAAACTTGTAATCCTTACTCTTAACAATGAAATCATTTGGGATTTGGAAAAAAAAAAACTGGAATTTCTCTCACTACAATTTAAGATTAGGGTAAGAGCTAGTAAAGGCCTAACTTAAGTGTCCATATATTGTATGATACATGTAATGAAATATTATTCAGCCATAAAAAAGGGAGGAAATTTTGCCATTCGTGATGACATGGATAAGTCTGGATTTTTTTTGCTAAGTGAAATAAACCATACAGAAAAATTAAAAAATTGTACAATATTATTTATAAGTGGAATTAAAAAAAAAACTCATAGAAACGGAATGGTGGTTGGCAGCAGTTGAGGGTGGGTGGGAAAAATTGGAAGATGTTGGTCAAAGGGTACAAATTTTAAATTATAAGATGGATACATTCTGAGGATCTAATGTACAGCATGAGACTATGGGTAATAATTGAAATTTATTGAGAGTATAGATCTTAAGTATTCTTATGAAATTTAACAAAATGAATGAAAGTAGCCCATTATATACACAGACATATGCTTATAGAGTTTCTATAAAACATTTTATATTCTAACTGCTAATTTTAGGAAAGTCATAAAGAGCTGGTAACAAATATAAGGCACTACATTTTCACTATGCAAGTAAAATGGTTTGACCTAAAGCCATCAATCACATCCTTACTAGACTTTGGTGTGGCAGAGACCAATTAGAGGACCATTAATATAAGCCAGATGAGAGAGAATGGTGACTTGGATGGGGGAAGTGAAAAGAAGTAGGATCCTAGGTATTCTTTGAAGAATTTACTGATGTCCTAGATGTGAAAGGTGAGATAAAGAGAGTCATAATGATTCTAAAGTTTTTGATCGAAAAAACTGAAAGGATAGTGAAGGCTATAAGCATAGCAGGTATTGGTTGTATTGTAAAGGAATACTGGGAGTTCCATTTTGGAAACGTCAATTTGAGATGTCTATTAGTGATCTAATTAGCAATATCAATTAGCAGCTGGGGGTGGGAAAGTTGGAAGATCTAATAAGCATCTAATTAGGTCAGGACCAGCAAAATTATATATTTAGGAGTCAATAACATAGAGATGGCATTTAAAACCATGAAACCAGATGAAATCACTAAGTGAGGGATTGCAGATAGGAAAGAGAAGAGTCACCAAGCCCTGGGCATCTCAACATTAAGGAGCTTCTAAGTAAAACCATAAGTTATAATTTTAATTATTTTTATTACTAAATTAAACATGTTCTCTTTGATTATATTTCTGAATCTCCTTGTATTAACACAAGGGAAGAGATAAAAAATTATTAAACAAACAAACATATAATGTTAATATGAGATTTCTTTTCTCCCACAAATGTTAATAAAGTGGACATCGGGTAAAGGAAAAGATTCTACACAGAGGGAATGGCTAAAGTGAAGATCAAGATCTTTTCCTTAGGAAGTTGTTAAACAAAACTATTTATAGTGGCTGATGTCTGAGGACAACAATCCTTTACCTAAAAATCCCTCTTGGCCAAGTCCCAATATCTAGCTAATAAAACTATAATTTTGAACTCCATGAAAGGGTATATAGAAATTAGTGTTCTGAAACAAATGGAAAACACATGTGAAAGAAAGCAAATCACATTAAGAGTCAAATCAGTGTAACACTCTTAAGTGCATGAGCCTTTTTGGTTTGAAGTTGATGACCTCAAATCCCATGAAAAGACAGCATTATATATTGTTCTATTGCTGGCACATTTACTATATTGTTGATTATCCAGCAGACAAACTCAAGAGGTTCTTTGAAGCAAAAGTGAATTAGAAGACACTCTTCTAATACTAAAGGACTTGCCCAGTTGAAATATGTTGAATCTACTAAAAACTGTCGTTGGAAAAAGAAAGCCATTCTTTTTCATTTTATCTGTCATTGGTACCATTAGTAGTAGTAGTAGTAGTAGTAGTGTAGTAGTAGTAGTAGTAGTAGTACCACCAATCAGAGAGCTTAAAATATATAATTCTTAAATATTTTTGAATGAATTAATAAATGAGATTTATTATAACAAATGCTTTCAATATGATTTAAAATATAATCAGTATTTTTACATATAAGTCAAGTAAGGTAAATAGATATTAATTCAATTCACTATATAAATGAGTTAGGTTTTAATTTGTTAACTATATTTACAAAAACTTTACTATATATTATATATTAATAAATGTTCTCATTTAAATCTCAGAACATCTTATAATGTGAATTAGGAAAATATTAACTTTTTCTACAGATGAGGTTAGATGATCTCCCTATGGTCAAATTGCTAAGTTGACAGCTAAGACTTAACCATAGATATTCTAATTCCAAGGAAAACTCCATTTACCATAGAACTACTTTACCATAATTACTTCAATGAATTTTAAAATACACTGATTAATTCTCACATCTGATTTACCTCAGGCACAGAATTTTTACCATCTGTTGTGGTTTGTGATTTAACATATATATACATGTGAAAAATGGCAAGTGACTAAGAATAAAACAACAACTACCCAGGCAAAGTAAACTTTATATAATTAAAAATATATTCATGAAGCTCTAAAGTAGTTGCAAATAAAATAATTCTGATACTCGCTTTCAAACAAGAAAGATGTTTCCTATATTTTCCTAAATAAAATTATTTAAGAAAATATTTCAAAACATTTTAAGCATCGAAGCATTTTAAACATTGAAAAAATTTTTATTAACCTTTCTACCTGAATATTTTTAGACTTTGATCAATTTTACTAAAAGAACATGGAAGTAAATTATACAAAAATAGAGTTGAGTAAAGCCCTAAAATTGTAGGAATCTAGTGTAACATATTAATTACTCTATTTTTAATACTAAGTTACTAAAAAATGTTTATTTGACAAAGTTTTTCAAAAAAGTATGATAACCTAGAAATCACAGCATAAATTTTTAGAATTACCCTTAATTATCACATTCCGTATTAAAAGTAATTCTGAGCAGGGATCGAAACACTACTATAAAGTTCTCTTATTTAGAAACTTGTAAAGATTAAGAGGACAAGATGAAAGTTTTGATACTGATCAAGTTCATTCTGGTCATTGCCACTTGCTTCTTGGTATAAATTCTTACACTGGAAACTTAGAACTCTCTAATGTTAAGAAATATATAACACAGAGATCTACTCTAGAGTGAGAAAATGCACTGTGCTTTTACAAACTGAAGAGAGTCAGGTGGAAATAATGAAAAAGCAATAATTCTTTCCTTCCTTCAACAACCATAAGAATATGTCTATTTACTATCTCTTTAACTTAGAAGAGAAAAAAAGAAGGAGCAAAAGTCAGAAAATAAAGATTTCAAAGAAAAAAAGTACAGAAAGCATTGAGAAGTTTAGGAAATTCTCTAAGCAAGTTAGAAGGAATTAAATTTGTGACAGATGTTAACAAAGTCTGTGCTTCCCTTCCATTTCCATGTACTCTCATCTCGAATGCACATGTGGATGGTGATGTCCTCTGAAGTCTACATTAGGAAGGGGTTCACATATCAAACTTGTTTGCTTTCAGCTAATTAACCCTATGATTCTGCCTTAAAAACCAAGAGGAATAAACAATTTTCCACTTAAGCATCAAGTACATAGTTATTTCACAAACTGGACTATTTGGAAACACAGATCATATAATCATATTGTTATTTGTTTTTCTGAGACTGAGTCCCTTCGTTTTAAGCACTCTATGTTTTCTTTAATATCTCTTGAAAGACTCATTAAATAATTTTCTTATGCTTTCCCAGCTTAATTATCATTCTTCACTAGCTTCATATAATTTTTTCTAAGATGACATAGTTTTCACAATATCTGTAGATTTAATTCCTCTTTAATAATGTATGTAAATTCACTTAAACAACTCTCATTTTTCCAAGTTTTTGTCTCTTCTTTTTTCCTTCATTTGTTAGAAATTATTTCCATGACATTTTAGGACTTACACAAGGCTTTGACTCACAATAAAAATTAATTAACATTTTTAGACTATTGCCTTCCAATTCATAAACATAGTACAATCCTGTTTTATTAGTTCATTTTAATTCTGCTCAATAATTATGACAGGCAGAATAATGGCCCTGAATGATGTCTATATCCTAATTCCCAGAACCTACAAATATGTTATCTTTCATGGCAAAAGGGAATTTGCATATTCGATTAAGATTAAAGACCTTATTTTTTTGTTTTTATGCCTATAGCACCCAATCTTCCTAGGTGGTCTCTCATCCAAGTACTAACCAGGCCCAACTCTGCTTAGTTCCAAGATCAGATGGGATCAGGAATGTTCAGGGTGGCATGGCTGCAGACAACATTCAAGACCTTAAAATGATGAGATTATCATAGATGATCTAGGTGAGCCAAATTTAATCACATAAATCCTTAAAAATAAAGGCAGAACAGTGAGTGACACCAAAAGCCACTGTATAGCTTTGAAGATGGAGGAAGGGGACGTGAGTCAAGGAATGTAGCAGCCTCAAAAAGCTAGCAACAACTCTTAGTTTATAGCCAAAGGAAAATGGCCCCCTCGGTCTTACAAACACAGGAACTAAATTCTGCCAACAACCCAAATGAGCAAGAAACAGATTTCCCCTAGAGACTTCAAAAAGAAATGAAGCCTGCTGACACCTTGGTTGAAGTCTGAATATTTCTGACTTTAAGAACAGTAATGTAATAAATTTGTGTTTTCTTAAGCCACTAAAGTTATGGTAATTTATTATGGCAGTATAGCAAACTAATATAATGAAGTTTTCTAGTTTTTAGTGAAGAGATTAAACATATCATCATATTTAATAAGCATTTTTAAGTTATTGTAAATGGCAGTTATATTTAAATTTTATATTTTCTTTGTTGATAATATATAGAAATAAAATTGATTTCATACATTTACCTATTATATAGTGACATTGCTATATGTTTTAGTAATTCTGATCATTTTCCTGTATATTTGGACTGAAAAAAACAGATTAATATAAAAGCAATAGCAGCTACACAATTCTTCTGTCAAGGGTAATACGAGAATACAGGAATTAACACAAAAAAATAAACTCTAAATTTCTCTTAAAACAGATCTTAAAGAGATCTGTATACTATTATAAAGTCATTATACATTATAAAGTCAGAGGAATTTTAAAAAAATAATGGATTTTTAGAACTTTACTACAAGTAAATTTTACTTTACTATATTTACTTCAACTCTGTGAATTAAAGAACCCAAATAGTCCCAAAAACTTATAACTAAAATATGGTGTTTCAGTATTTCAGAAAAGGCACTATATTGAGAGTTAAAGTAATCATGTTTGAATCCTAACTTGTTTATCCATTCAACAAACAAATTTACAAGCTTAAAATATAAACTACTAATGTAATCATGTTTGATTATTTTTGAAAAGGTCATAATTTTGAGGCTGATCATGGTGATAATGCTGAGTTGAAGATAATGGCTGTAAGCAAAGAAACATCATTATCAAAAACTTACAAAATGCAAAAGATAAAAAGATTTCACACTGAAATTAATTAAAATATTTTTTCTAGAACTTGTGTATGCACATATATATCAGAAGGTATGTCTACTTAATACATTTTGTTATTCCTGAAATGACACTATACTGCAAACATTCACTTGTTTCTAAATTGCTACCCAGTATTCTGAATTAATGTAAGACTATATTTCTATTTACCCAACCACTCTTTTCTTTCTTTCAAAAAGATATATATTTATTTTCCTTTTAAATTTTTATCTAGGCAATAATTTTATATCACCTTGATTTTCTAAACATGATATTTTAAGACAGATGGGTAAATTGATCTGAAACTCCTTTCTGTATTTATTGGACATGAACCACATGTTAGCAACTAGTCTCCTACTTTTTTCAAAACAATCTGATAGAAATGTCTAAAGTCATATTAATAACCAAGGATTTTACTACAAGTAAATTTTATTTTTCTATATTTACATACAAATATGTCCAGATATTTAATATTTTATTTAATTTTGGTGTTTAATGTGAAATGATTAATAATCTATTTCATCCATATCAATAACAGGTTAACAACTGCATAATACATTTTACTTATGATCACAAGAAGCTTGGTATACTTTCCTAAAACTTCCTGAATATCTTTGAATTTACATTGGAGAAGGCATGAATAATTTTTCATAAGCACAGAGTTTGTAATGTTATATGATAAAATTTCCATATCAGGACCTTCCTTACAAAATTGTTAAGTACAAACTCAAATTTAAGGCATATGTAGACCAAAGTCCTTAGTTTTCAAATTCATTTTTACTGTATTCTAACATTGAAAGTGAAAACCCTAAATTGGAACACCTAAAATAATACTGACTTCATAAAGGAGTGTATTATGATTAGTGTTCCAAAGTAATAACAAACATAAAAGAGAAAGGAGTCACACCTCATTATGAGTCAAATCAGTGTATCAGTCATAAGCACATATAATTTTATTAACTTTAAAATGATTACCTCAATTCTGAGAAAAGATATTATTGTCTATAATTATCACAAAGCCATTACTATGAAATTGATTATCACACAGGCACCACAGTCATTCAAGGGCAGCCAATCCCTGACTTCTGATCTTCACAAGGTTCTTGGAAAAACAGATGTATAAAAAGAATTTGTCCAAAACAAATGGCTGAGCGGAAGTGTACTTGCTCTGTTGATCCAGATACCAATGGATCAAAGCCACCATTCTTTTCAGTTTGTATGATACTGCTTTCCAATAAATCTCTAGCCCCTCAAAGCACAAATTAGATCTCTTACTTATTGAATCTACAGTACCTTCTACAGAGTGGATGTCCAATAAATATCTGTTGAATGGATAAACAAATCAAAGTTGTCATTTCAAATCCAGTAATGCTGAGATTAAAAAATATTAAATATATCTATAAATAATGTTATTAGGAAAATTCAACATGCGAATAAGTTAAATTGTAAACAATATTGTCACACAGTGCTATAGCATTTACAAAGTAAGTAGTGTTCTAATTTAATTCTAACATCAAACAGGTAAATAGAACAGGAATGGTTCTCATTTTTAGATGAGAAAATAGTATTTACAAATAGTTTTACCAAGATCACATAGTAATAAAATGACAGAACTTGGAGTTAAACCTAGCTAGGCCTTCTGAATCCAAGTTCAGTGCTCTTTTTACCATTCTAGAATTGCCTTTAAAACCTTTTTGCATTTTTTTCCTCAAATACATTGGTGATTTCTCACAATTAGATTGTTTAGAATCAGAGCATTTGACATTTGTTCTGGTATATGGTTTAACATTAAAAAAATGTGAAAAATCAGTATTACAAAAGAGTAATGATGATGTAATGTACAGCATAGAGAATATAGTCAATAATATTGTAATAACCATATGATGCCAGGTGGGTACCAGATTTATCAAGATCACTTTGTAAATTATATAAATGTCTAACCACTATGCTGTACAACTGAAACTAATATAAAATAATACTGAATGTCAACTGTAATTGAAAAAAATAAATCCATTACCTATAACCTAAAAAAAACAGTATAAAATTAATAAAAACAATTATACCAAATGGAAATTGTCTACATTTCTTATTGCATAGTCACAGCAAATGAAAAAGTATTCGGAAAGATTATTAGATAATTTAATGTGTGCGTTTCAAAATTTGGGGGATTCTAAGTCAAAAGGGTTATGAAGGAATGAAATGGTAGTGCAGTGGAGTAAACATATTTCATAAATTTAACTAATATGGGCACTTTGAGTTTATGTGTTTAAATGTGTTTTAATTCAGTGGAAGATGATTTATATGTTCTTATTACTTTCTTTCAGACACTTATCTCTTCAATTCCGTTAATCTTTGGAATATTGAAACAAACTGCAAAATTGAAGAGCAAATCCAAAAATTTGGAATGTTTGACAATACACAAATTATTCTACAACAGCAAAAAAGAAACTGAACCATAGTTTTCTTAAAATAGATGATATATATAAAAGCTGTAATATTCATTTATGAATTTTGATAACTATAAAATTTTATTATTATGCCTTCCAAATAAAAGGTAAAACTGGTAACAGTTCTTAATGTTCCTGGGACAGAAAATCCTAAGGGCAAATGTTTAAAGATTAAACTGAAATAGTCCACATATGCAATGTTTTTTTTTTTTTAGTCCCCTCCCAACCACCACTACCACAACCAATAGGTGAAAAGCAGGAGGTACAAAGAGAAGGCGCAGTTGCCTTTTTAGATAGAAGAACCATTCAATTAGTTCTCTTTACATCTGGAGGTATCAAGTCTTAGAAGTACTGGATGGGTCAAGAAGAAGCAAGTCCTGACCAAGATCCAAAATAGATACCCTTTTCAAGGTAATTGTATGGAAAATGACAATGCTTCTAGGGCACTCTTACTCCAGAATCTTTTTTTCTCTATTAATATCTGGTTTCTTAATCAAGAAGAAGTTAGGTGTTCAATTTAGGATAGGATGGGTGAAGGACTCAATGATACAACCAGGTAGAAATGTCCATGAAAGAGTTGAGCACATGAGTCTTGATAGATAAACTTAACAGTCAGCAATGTAGATGGATACTGTTTCAAAGTAGATACAAGATTGCTACAGAGTGAGAGAAAAATAGTACCAATGCTGGAACCCTAATATGAGTAGGGAAAAAAGGAAATTAATAAGCAAAGCTAAAAAAGAACTTCAGAGAGGTATGAAGAAGGCAAAGATAAAGTGGTTTCATGAAAGCCAAGAGAAAGGACTCCTTGTCAAACACTAGAGAATTCCATCCTGTAAGGTAAGAATTAGATTGACAATAAACACATCATTAGCTAACTTGATTGGAGTCTTTCAAATTTGTAGGTGGAATAAAAGGTCTTATTGCAGTAGATTGTGTAATAGAAAATGTAAAGGCCTTCAAAGAAGAAAGGAGTATCACAAGCACACACACACACTACACACATACACGCAATGTGGGTGAGACTAAGAGAGTTGTAACTAAATATCAATGAGAGGGTGTGTTGCAAATGGTTATGTGAGCCACTTGAAGAAGTTTTTTTTTTTTTGCTGCGGGGAGGCTTTAGAGAAAAGAGTAATGGAAAACCAGTGAAAAGTTTTAACTAGAGAACTAGAGTAATCAGATTTGTATTTTATAAATATCACAATGACAGTAGTTAATTAAAAGCAGGACTGTGAGTCAGTTAAGAGACTATTTTGGTAATCATGAAAATGAAAACTCTAGTAGGTCAGGGACACTGTACTGTTCTCTATTATATTTCCATCTTCTATAACAGTGCCTACCTGCTATATAATGATATTTGCTGTGTTAAGAAGTGGCTCAAGTGAGATATAATGCTCACTTGGATAAGATGCTATTGGTGAAGATAAAGAGAAGTAAACTGATTCAAAACGCTGTCAAGAAAGTAAAAAATAGAGAGGATTTAGCAATTGATTGACTTGAGAGAATGAGAGGGAGAGTCAAGACTGACTCAGGATTCCAGCTTATACTAGCTACTTGGTGAATAATGTGTCATTCACTAAAATGGGGAGCAGTTGGAAGGGACTGTTTTATGGGAAAAGATGATAATGTAAACTAATTCAGTTAAAACTCAGACTGAAACACCATTTGGTTTCACAGATTTTCTGATAATGATCTAAATCTTGATCATTGGCACTGACAGAAATTAAAGCATGGAGTTCCACCATCATTCTCACAAGTCATGTGGTACTAGATACTAGTTCATTTATACTGAGCTTCTCAAATGAATTCCTAACATAGGTACAGATTGCCTTTAATTTTTATTTTCCTTTTAAAAAATTCTGATATCGGAAGTCTTTATTTCTGTACACTCATTTTAATAAACTGGCACCATGGAAACATCATACACATTCCACCCATACAACTAACTGTCTTATATTAGGAAGAACAACATGGTGTTCTTCAAAATTAGACTAATATAGGTCAGAAATAGATTTGGTTATTCAATAACTTTAATTGTGATGTGTATCTCATCTAAAAATGAGTTATCGATAGGCAGAGTATATAATAATATTTCATAAAATATGTTCAGAAGAAAAAGTACAGGATTCTGCAGACTAAAAATATAAATTGAAGGGAGGAGGATGGCAAAAGACAAATAGCATCATCTCAGGATTTCATGGAACCTGTTCTAGCAACACAATAATACATACTGCATCATGTCACCCATCATACATATAAAAGCTGAGTTCCATAAAGTTGACCACTCAGCTTAATAACATATCATGTACCTTCCTAGAATGCTACATGACAACTGCTACAATTTTCCTAAATGACAGGAGTTGGAGGAATAGGGCAAGTAGGAAGTGTGTGGGTGGATGTGTGTGAATGTGTATGCATACAAGCACACATGCACACACAGTAAGTGGATAATGGGTATGTGAGGACTTCCTTAATTATTATAATTCCCAATAGAAGATGAATATCTCTTTTTAGGTAAGAATTTAAAGAAGTCTCATTAGCAAACCAAATGGAAAAAACTAATTTGTTAGTGTTTTTAAATAATGATGGTGTCTTCGAAAAATGTATATATATCTTTTAATTTCACATGCACATTTTAAGTATAATTTGAGGGAAAAAATATCCTTAAAATTGCTACTAAAATTTAAATTTTGTATCATTGATTGGTTTGGTAAAATTTATTCTCTCATTGCCAAACACATAACAATTTTTTCTCTTGTTTCTTTACCTGCAGGGGTTATAAGGACCTAGGATGAAGACTTTATCACTGACTGGGCTCATTCTGGTCTTTGCCATTTGTTTCCCGGTAAGATTCTATACAGTTGAAAACTAAAATAACTACCTAAAATTGAGAGCTTCATAACATTGAGATGAGGTTCAGAGTAAGATTATGGCATTGTATTTCTAAAAACAGGGTAGAGTCATATGAGATAGAAAGAAGGAACAATTATCTTGTACTTGAAAAGTCCATGGAAATATGTCTTTCAAAATCACCTGAAATTTGAGGAGATGGGGCAAAGCTAAGAGAGATGTAGAAGGGCAATAAGAGAGAAAAAGAGGGAGAGAAGCAGAAGAGAATGACTACTAGTTGAGGAGGAAATCGCCAGATGAATTTGGAGGAATAGAATTAAATAGATCTAATAGAATTTGCAAAGAAATTACAGACTTCACTTCTTAATGTTCATGTTCACTCACCACTTCTATTACAAAGAGGTTCCTCTTGAAGGTGAAAAATGAAGGTGAGTTTATGCATCTCTCATGTTTGTTTTTCACTCAGCCTCTGAGTCTATTATTATGTTCTCACAATCAAAAACTGTAATATGTTCTTCTACTAAAGACATAAAAACAGCGATACTCTCTTCTATTGGTATCTAAAATAAACACTTGTTATATTTCACATATCTGACTTATCTGAAACATGACATATTCAAATAGATTTTATGTACTCTTATGAGTGAGCCTGGGTCTCTTGATTTTTGTGGCCTTTTGCTTTTCCCTTTTACATCTCTTGCAGATTTAAAAAAATATATCATCTTCTGCTCTTCTAATTATGTACTATTCATTTGTTCCTTGTATCTCTCTTTGATCAGACAGTACTGTATCCACTATTTTTAGAAAGACAAGCTATCTTCAAGTATCTGTTCAATTCTATTTAACCAGCCATGCTTCACTCCAAGGATTCTTTCCTTCTCTGCCATAACTATTATTTTCTTGTCGAATTCTTCCCACAGCATTCAGTGTCTCAGACAACGCCTTTATAGGCAAGAGAAACTCGGGTTTTTTGTTGATTTTTTTAAATATCTAACTTTCCACATCCAACACCAAATATTTCTCTTTTATATAATTTCTAAACTGACCTTTAGCTGTAATACTTTCATTGAGATTCATGTAACATGTTTGCCTATGTGATTCTTTTGTTAATGCCTAAAGGACATAACAATGATTTTCACTCCACATTCTTTAAGGGAAAAACAGATTTTCACAGATTTAGTGGTGGTATTTTAGAAAATCAACTAATTGAATTTCATCCAATTACATTTTTGTATTTTGTTGAATTTTCTTAGTAAGTACTCTAAGCTTGAAAGTAATGCCCAGGTACTTTCTCTATTTTGTGCCTTTTTACTTTAAATTTGTAGTGCAAGTTATTCTAAATTTATATTACACTCAGAACCAAAGCACCTCCATACCTAAAGAACAGATCAGTTTCTGTAACTAAAATAAAAATACAAAACAATAATTGACTGAACGTTTCACTTGGTAATATCTTCTATTCTTTCCCTGCAGTTCAGTGAGACTCAGCAATCACGGAAGGCGATCAACAGTCAACCAGTGCAAAGTTCTCATGCCAGGACATCACGAAGCAGATCTCCATCTACCCAGGTCATCAGGAAACCTCAGGCTCGTTCTCATGCCTCTGCCTTACCTGTACTGACTAACAAAGCTGCCAGCCAATTATCTTCAAATTCTAGAACGTTAAATAAAAAGGAGAAACCTGTACAGGCATCACAAAGACAAAGTCCACAAGTCCGGCCTAAGAAAAATACATCGACCTCTGCCAAGAAAGCCTTGACCCCTGGTTCATCTGGTCTAATAAGACGAAATACTCCACCGAGGGCAAGCAAAACTCTACAACAGCCTAAAAAAAATCAAAAGTCAACTACAAAGAAACAGTCAAAATGGACCGCAACAGCACCAAAACCATCTTCAGCCATAAAGAAAAGTCGAAATGCATCTAAAAAACCCCTGTCCGCCTCTGGCATGAATTATTTGAATGTGCTAAAAGCAAATAAGGCAGAATTAAAAAGAATTTCGGCTACAAAGAAAAGTCCACAAAAATCTAAAAAAATCCAGTCTACACATGCTACAAAACAGTTAAAACAACACACAATTGGAACAGTTTCAAAAACATCTCTGCCTACAAAGAAATCCCTAAAGACTTTTAAAACAGCCCTGTCTGAATTATCCAGAAAACAATCACCTAAGTCCTCAGCAATAAAAGCTTCCCCAAAAACTTCTTCAAGATCAATTAAATCTCACAAAACTCTGTCTTCATCTGCTAAGAAAAAACAGAATCAAACGAAAGCAGTTAAGACAGGTCCTCAAAAAAGTTTAGCAAAAAAGAAAATTCTAAAGAAACAAAAAAATAAACAGTTAACTCCAGTCAAAAGACAGCCAACTAAAGCAATAGCAGCAAGAACAATTTCCGAACCCAAAAAGAAAAATCTAACTAAAACTAAAAAGACAGCATATACATCTTCCAAGAAAAAGTTCAATCAGCTAGGAGTTGAAACAAAAAAGAAAACATCTATAGCCAATAATAAAGTGTCAAAGAAATCCAAAAAAGCCTTTACTACATCTGCCAAGAAACGGGTGAATCGACCTAAAGCACTGAAATCAGTACTAAAAACTCAACCAGCCTCAAAGACGAGACCAAATCAGTCTAAAAGCCCCTTGTCTAAAACTGCTAAGAAGCAATCAAATCAAGCCAAAGAAGGCAAACCTCCAGCCCTCAAAGAAACTCTGGCCAAAATGAAAAACCTAAAAAAATCGAAACCAGCTGCCAAAAAACTTCTCAATTGGTCTAAGTCTGCTCAAGCAGGACCAAAAAGAACTCTAGCCAAGAAGAAAATTCAAAAGAAACCCACACAGAAATGGCCCACAGTGGATAAAAAGACTACAAAAACAGCTCTTGCAAACATTAAATCTATAAAACTACCCAAAAAAAGGCAGCCTACATCTCTAACAGCAAAGAAAAGGCCAAGTAAATTTAAAAAGAGACTGTCCAAACCTCTTAAGAAAGGTGTAAATCAACTTAATTCTCGTCAAGGAATAAGAAGACCATCTCACTTAGCTGGAAAAATTGGGAAAAAATCTGTGAAAAGGAAACCTTCCCTTGTTAAAAAAGGGTTGAAACTCTCTAAACCAAAAGGACCTAAGTTTGTTCAAGCTGCACAAAAAAAGTATCCACATGACAAAGTCATAATACCATTTCCACCACACGTTCCACCTAAACCTCATCAAACTAAATTTCCTTGTTCACGACCAAATCAACCACATAAGGGCCCCCTGAAGGTTCACCAATTCTATCCACCTCCACCAAGACCATTGCCAAGTGTCCCACATCCCCAGGCACACCAGCATCATCATCACCAACCTCATTTGCCTCATAAGCCACCAAGTCGTAAACCAAAACCTCCAAAAAGGCCAACGGGTATTAAAAACATTACAACTAAAGGCCCGACCACTGTAACTAAAGAATTAGATGAAGCCACCAGTACACCTAAAACTTTATCCCCAATGGCTGCCACCACAATCCAAGTGACATCAACTACTAACTCAGAAATAGGGGCTGCCTCCACTACAACTGCCCCAGCATCTATGGTAGTCTCAGTGACACCTTCAGTGGAATCCACATTCCAAGAGTCTGCTGCTTCCAATGCTGTGACCTCCATAAATCCAGAAGCCAACTCCACCACCCTCTTAATCCCTGTCTCCACCATTACATCTGATTTTACCACAGAGGCCTCAGAAGCTGAAGCAAACACAGCAGATGACACCACTATTCTTCCAGATGATTCCACTATTCAAGCTGCCTCTATAACTTCAGCAAACACAGGTACCACATCCACTGCTGTTTCTGCCATCACTGCTGCAGCCACAACCTCCACAAGTTTTGGAGACACAACTGTATCACCTTCCACAACCTTAGGGGCTGGTGCTGCCAGCAGTGGTGCTACCTCATTATCAGCCCGTGCTACCACAACTCTTGCTCCTGCTACCACAAAAATACACAGAACTTCTATGAGTACTTCTGATTCTGTCACAACCGTAGCCGTGTTGGGTCCCAGAACCACAGTTATACCAAGTTCTACAACCACTAGTGTGTCTGGTACTGCCACCACAACTGCACTGAGTTCTACCATCACACCTGTAGATGAGACTGCCACTGAAACAGCAATTGACACAACCACTGAGACTACTATCCCAGTGAATGAGGAAATCACTGAGCTAGTTGATGACACAACCGCTGTAGCTGCCACCACGACTTCATTTGATGGGGTCACAGTTGGTACAATATACTCTACAACCATAAAAGCAGACTTCACATCCACTGCTACTACAACTTCTGGAACCTCTATCCCAATACCTGTGGGAACAATCACCACCACAGCAGCAGCCTCTTCCACCCTAGGGCTGGATACAACCACCAGTAGTAATGTCACAACCTCAGCCACCAATGATACAACTGCAGCTGTTGACACAACTGTAGCAGATTCTACCACTTCAACCCCTGTGACTTCAGCCTCTACTGCTGAATCTGGCATGTTGACCAGTCCTGGTGAAACCACTATCCGATCTTCTGGAGATACAACTCCAGGAGAAGAGGCTACCACTGAACTTGCCACTACTCCACCCACAGGTGCCACAACTGCACCCACTAAAGCCACAACTTCCTCAGCTGACTCCACAACCTTAGAAGCAGGCACCACACCTGTGATTACTACTGCAACAGCTGCTTCTTCTGCAACCACAATTCCTAAGCCACTAGAGCAATAGCTGCAGCCACCACAAGTATGGTGACCACACCATCAGCCTCAGGTGCCACAACTATTGCCAGTACAAGTATACCAGATGCTGCCACGACCATCCCAGTTACTCCTGCCTCCACTGGACCTGGTTCTTCAACCACTGAAGATACAACAGCAGAGAAGTAGACCACTACTGAATCTGTAGACAACACTACCCCTGCAGCTGCCACTACAATTCCATCAAGTTCTATCTCTGCTACTATGTCTGAAGCTTTAACCACTAAATTGGACTCTACCTCCCCATCTGAGACATCTGCCTCCATTGATGACATGACTACTGCCTCAGCAGATGCTACCACTCTATCTCCTGAAGAACCACTACTGTTCCAGCTATCACAATGGTAGCAGCAGCTACCACAGCTGAAGCTAATACCATCACCATGGTAGTTGGACCAGTGGCAACTACCAGTCCCACAACTACAGTCACTATAAATACAGCTGGAACCACCTCTGTGGCTGATAGCAGCACATAACCACCACCTTCTGCTACAACCACAGCCAATACACCTACAGCAATGCATCTCAAGCATCTCAATAGCAGGTAAATTTTGGCATGCAAAGAATTAGATGGGGAAATGCTCTGCATATCTTCAAACACCTTCCATAATAGCTAGTTACTACTGATCTGCCCAAATTTTGATTTTTTGCAGTTCTGTGAAATAGAGCAGGTATTCTCTCGTTTTACACGTAAGATACAGAGGTATGGGATTTGCTCAAATTCAGAATACATGGTGGCAAAGCCAGGACTAGAATCTAAATGTCTTAGTAATTCTACCAACAGTCAAAAGCTTCGAATTCTAGAATTGTAATCCCAAAACATAGCTTAGTAGACAATTGAATGAATCACAATCACTTGGCTTCTTTTTTCAAAATAAAAATTACTGAGCTCTACCACTTAGAAACTATATATTTTTAATAAAATACTTGGGGGGGTGATTAAGGGGTCTGATGAGATTACAAGTGTGAAAACACTCAGATGGTACTTCAGAAAAGGAAATTGGTAGGTATACAAGTTTGAACACAAGAATAAGCATCACAATCAAATTGTAAACAGTTATACTTGAGTAGGCTACAGTCATGCACCACCTAATAATGGGAATAACTTCTGAGAAATGCATTGTTAGATGATTCTGTCACTGTGCAAACATCATAGATGTACTTACACAAACCTAAATGGTATAGTCTACTACACACCGAGGCTACGTGATTTAGCCTATTGCTCCTAGGCTAAAAGTCCATATGGCATGTTTCTGTACCAAATACTGTAGGTGATTGTAACAAAATGATAAGTATGTGTATCTAAACATATCTGAACATAGAAAAGTTACAGTAAAGATACAGTAGAAAAGATTTTTTAAATGGTACACCTGTATAGGGCACTTATCATGAATGGAGCTTGCAGGACTAGAAGTTGCTCTAGGTGAGTCAGTGAGTGAGTAAGTGAGTGGTGAGTGAGTGTGAAGGCCCAGGACATGATTGTACACTACTGTACACATTATAAACACTGTAAAATTAGGCTACACTAAATTTATAAAACAACAAAGATTAAATCAAGCACAAGAGAAAATGAAGCAACTAAGAGACTCGGTAAACATGAGATCCGTGAGGCTGCGGCTGGCATAACACAGCACAAATTTGAGAGCAAAATTTTTTTAAAAAAGTAGAAAGAGTACACTCTAAAATAACAATAAAGATTAAAAAATATGATATAATAAATACATAAACCAGTAACATATTTATTATCATTATCAAATATTATGTACTGTGCATAATTATGTGCGCTATACTTCTATATAACTGGCAACGCAGAAGGTTTGTTTATACCACCGTCAACACAAACACGTGAGTAGTGCATTGTACTACAACATCACGATGGCTACAATTTCACTAGATAATAGAAATCTTTCAGCTCCATTGTAATCTTATGGGACTACTATGTTTTATGCAGTTCGTTGTTGATCAAAACATCATTATGCAGCTTATGACTGCACAGCAAAAGTGACAACTCAGTTAAGCTCAGATGAGAATGACAGTATAATGCTACTCTTAATAAAGAAGATCCATGGAGAAGAAAATAAAATTTAGAAATTTTTATACTCATCAAGATGCAATACAATGAAGAACTAATCTAGATTATAGAACTATGATATAAAACTAAAATAGAAGGAGCAGGTCTGAGACTATTTTAGAGAAAAGATCATTGGAAAATAAAATCTATCAAATTTTTTATAAGATTTGTTTTTGTTTTAAGATAAATGAAAGCATTCTAGGTCACAGTAATGATGGACTCAGCCTTAAACACAGCTAGCTAGGCTCTACTCTAAAGATAAAACACCCAACTGGATATGTTTTGCTCTAAAACAGAATTATGAGCTGTCAGGAAAATAAAGAAGTGATGCTGGGGGCAGGGGAGGGCATGTAGAATGGAATTAATTCCACGTAAGAAATAGAAAGTAGCAATTTTAAAACAACTAGGTAATGTTTGTAAAACTGTAGGGATTAATTTTCTATTTCTCAGCATTCTTTCTTAGGTCCTAATTTACTTAAATATTAAACTTCTGACCTTAGCTTTTGCCAATATTGCTTCAAGAATTGATTTGCAATCACACTTCAGAGATGAGACCATTCCAGAAATTCTGCTTTCCATTCCCTCACTTCTTAAATGTGTTCATTTTTACTTCTTCAGCTTTTGCTCAATAAATCATTTTGAAAATCACTTGTTCCCTGTATGCATTTGTATCACTCTCACACATCTGGAAGTGAATTAAAAGAATAATATGGTTATCCCTCTAAAAAACACCCAATGATGAGCAGTACTTAAATGTAAGGGTGACCAAGATCTTACTGTTCTTCTCAGCATAACTAAACTTTAGACAAGTTGCTTCCTGACTCCAGGACCCTGGAGCTTTAGAACATTTCTTTAGAAAACTTTCAATTATAAATTCTTTCTCTGTTTCTTTGAGATACTGCCACCTTTTTAAAAGCCTCTTTCCAACTTTACACCCCAGGAATGTCTTTCTTAAGGACCTGGGGGCCAAGGAATATAGGGACCCTATCTACCAGTCTCCATTGTAGAGTAGGAGCCTAAGTTAGACAGACACCAATTAGCAAACACATATAGTCTAATCACAGAGAAAAACATTTGCAAACTCAGGAATTAAACAATGTCTACTCGACACATCCCATTGATTAACATCCCCATAATATCCTCCAGTACTTTTCCACCAGCTCACCCCAGCACTTAAAAATCTCTTGCCTTTGTTTCAGCAGACTTAACCACTGCAACAGTCTTGAATGAAGTCTTTTCTGCCTGTTTAACTTTGTTCTGCAATTTTTGCTTTGACAAGGTAAATGTGTGGAATGCAGAAACTATAAACAAATAAAGTTTGGGTTAAAACTCCCATCAGCCCAGCCACATCAAAGAAATGAAAACATGGGGCAATGCCCACTAACATAATCTGAAGTGTCCTTCCCATTTTGTCTAATTTTAAGACCATGGAAAATATATATATTAAATTTTCGAGATTGAGAAATTTTGTATTAGGTATAATTAGTATGCTTTTAATTCTATAGCTGACTCTGGAAGAAAATAATACTAAGGGAAACCCCCACAACACAAAAATAAAATGAAAATGAAATCCAGGGAGGAGGAAATGTGCATGGACTCTGAGGCTGCCTTGAAGGATGTGAATGGTCTTGGTAATCCAGGAGCTTGAATTTTAAAACCCAGATGAGGACAAAAGAATGGGCATTGAGCCAACTCCAGAAAAGTAGTTAGAACTCAATCTCTTCACATACATCTAGGACTCTCAGAAAGCCACGTCCTTCAAATTTTGATCACTATTAAAGGGAAGTGAAAAACAATGTGCTATACTCACTTGAGTCTAAAAGATTAAAGAGAATTTAAAAGGGATAGAATATACAGCATAAGAAATAGAGTCAATAACATTGTAATAACTGTATTGTGACAGATGGTACTAGAGTTATTGTGGCGATCACCTTGTAAGGTATATAAATGTTGAATCACTATGTTGTAGACTTGAAACTAATATAATATTGTATGTCAATTATAATTAAAATAAATTAATAAAAATAGAAAAAATAAAATTTTAAAAGATATAAGGATTTTAAAAAATAAAATAGAAATAAAAAGAATTTAAGAGACATGGGACAATTTGTGATGATTAATTTTATATGCCAACTTGACTGGGCTAAAAGGTACCCAGATTAAACACAATTTCTGATAGTATTTGTGAAGGCATTTCTGGATGAGATTAGCATTTGAATCAGTGAACTCAGTAAAGTAGATCACCCTCTTGATTGTCGGTGGCATCATCTGATCCTCTGAGGGCCTGAATAGAAGAAAAAAGGCCCAGGAAAGAGGAGCTTCATTAGCCATTTCTTTGTCTATCAAACTTCCAAATGTGGAAAATTACTGAATATAATCAAAACAGCTACAATAGCTTCTCTTAATCTTGTTAATGCCAACAAATTCCACCACCATATAAATAAAAATAAAAATGATGATTCCAACCATGCACAACAAAGGCCAGGTCTATGGGCTCATTTTCTCTTGATAATGATAACTTAGGTCTATCATAAACTCTTATAATAAATTATATCATTTACCCTTGAAACCAATTCTCCCTCCTACTGATTTTGTTACTGATTTTATTAAAATCAATAATTCTTAACTTCAACCAGCATTCATTATGAGAAAGAGCAACATAAAAATGACTGATAAATCTATTATATCTAATGATATAATTGTCCTACCTAACAAAGAAATTATTTTACCTGACATTATTATTGATGACATGAAGAATATTATAAATGGAAAATGATATGTAGATTCTACAGAAAGAGATAATGTAACTCAATATGAAGTAATTCCTTTTGCAAAGAACTTTTTAGCAGAGTCAGACATGGTTTTTCTGGCAGGGGAAAACAATCCAAATAATATGAATATAATGACTGTTGGGCTTTATGACAGTACTATTAAATATATATCAGAGGAAAATACCCTCTACGTTGGAGAAAAAAGAAAAAGCCTCAGAGCAAAAACACCTATCTTCGTTCAACGGCTCCGCATATTTAGATCTTATGTTCCCTTCCCACAGCACATGTCACTAATTGTCTATTGAATTAAAATCCTGTAGAACTTAAAACTAAACAAAAATGCCAAATGTTGTTTTCTTGGGAAAAAAAAAAATTCTGACGAAGATGGGCTTCTTTCTCAAATATTATAATGCCAAGATCAAAAGTAAGTCACCTAGAACCATGACTCACTCCCTAACATGCAAATAGAAAAACTCCCCCAAGTTTCCAGATGATTTAGCTCTGGAAAGAAGCACCCTAAGTGGAAATGACCTAATCACCATTCTACGAGAAGGCAAATGGAGCACATCAATCCTCCAGAGTTAGAATCAATGGAAACTGTGGGAGAAAGCAGGACCTTCCCAGATGAAATCACTGATCTCACCATAAGTGTAACTTCAATAATAAGCAAAAGTCAGCTCTATAGGAAACATGTCACATTTGCTGCTCTTTATAACCAGTGGGAACCCACTATTTCACCCAAGTCAAAATATGATCAAGGCAAAACTTTCAAGGCAGAGAGTTACCATTCACAGGATGCCACTGCTCCTTCAGGTACACTCAATATCAATCCTGATAATGAATTTCTCTTTGTTAAAGATTCTGAGAATACAAAAAACAGGGCTCCAACTTCTTCACTTGTGAAGACAGCTCACACTATGGCTGCTCTTTCCTCTCAGAACAGTTGTAAAGCAGGTGATTTTATGCAACTTGATGAAAATGTTAGGTCTAGATAATTCCCATTTCTACTAACAACTGAAAGTGTCATTCTCATGCTTAAAGTCCTAACTGAGGATTCTGTCCTAATAGTGACAACTTCTTGACTGACTTCTCAAAGTCAGTATCGCTAGTATTAGAGACAGTGACTGAATACCTTGATCTCATTTATGGAACATATTTTGGAAAATCAAATTGCAACAGACCTTCGGCTCCACTCCTTGTACTTCATTATTCCTCCTATTAATTCAATAACTTTTACAAGCAAGTCCACAGATGATGAGTCTGTTCAGCATCTACCGAGAGAGAGAAATTATTAACATTTCTAAAGGTGAGACAAATACTCAACCTCTGGGCACAGTAATGAAAGTCCTTTCACCTAGACAAAGAAGCTCTTTTCCTTCTGAAATAAAGAAATTTTTTAAACTCCCTAGTGAGGAAGACACAGCTGCTAAATTTGATTTAGGTAATATTATAAATGCAACAGTACTCATTCGAACTTCTCTCAACCCCTGAGCCCCATGCTCTCTCCAAGAGCAATAACAAGGAGGAAGAACTCAGTATTTCTGAAGCAGGCAATTTTGTTTTAGGAGATTCAAGGACATTGATAGATAATTCTTTAGTTGATAAATTTAATATTTCTGCT
>NW_011888837.1:189411-191448 GCF_000151845.1 Pteropus vampyrus
ATAAAATCACCTGCTTTACAACTGTTCTGAGAGGAAAGAGCAGCCATAGTGTGAGCTGTCTTCACAAGTGAAGAAGTTGGAGCCCTGTTTTTTGTATTCTCAGAATCTTTAACAAAGGGAAATTCATTATCAGGATTGATAATGAAACATGTCATAAGTTTCTAGGTAAAACAACTCTGAAAAAGGATACTCTAAGGGATGATGACACCATCATCATTCTCCCTGCAGACAAAAAGATGGAATATACCCTTGTTCCATACTCAGAAATAATGGTAATCATGACAGATGAACCAATTGATCCCACTGTAATCATCTCTCCATTAAAAAATAAAAATCGATTCTACAGAAAATTCATTTTATCTCTTATTTATAACACTTATGCCCAACACGAAACAAGATCTATCATCCAGAGTGGACAATGTTAAAAGTAAAACTAATACAATAGAAACGCAACACTCATAGGACAGCATTATTCCTTTGGCTGAGTTCAATGTCCTGGTAAACATTTTTATCAATGGAGATATTGAAATTTTAAATAAATGACAGAGCTTCATTCTCTTCTTCATCTATAAATGAAGTCCACATTATATCACTACTCTCTCCACTAGGAGTCATTATGAAGGAGGTGATTCTATGCTGCTAGAAGACAATATCAGGTCTAGAGGATTCATAGCTTTACAAATCCCAGAAAAGTCTGTGTTCATTCCTAATGCCTTAACTAAAAACCTTGAAATCTTTCACCCAGTGGCAAATAACTCCTTGGCTAATTCTTCAATTGCATGGACAAACATGTTTGAGACAATGATTTAACAGCCAATTTTATTAATAATGGTGATAGTCCCACTCAAAATAAAATTGACCTCAAGCCTTATTCCTTGACCTTATCTAAACTTCCCATTGATTCCACTATTTTTTCAGGCAATCCCACAAATAATGAGTTTAATTTACTGCCTTCAGTAAGCAGAGAAACTACTGTCATTTCTAAAATTGATGCAGATGAAATATATTCTGAATCTTAGAGAGCAATCATGAAAGTCTTTTCTCCCACAAAAGTCTCTCAACATAGACTCTATGAAGAAAGAAAAATAGCTAATTTTTCTGATCAAGATTTAGCTACTAAATTTGATATAAGTTGCATTATAAATGAAATCATTCTCAGTTCAGCTTTGGAGAAAAATTTTTCTTCAGTATCTGAACCTAATACTCTGTGCAAGAGTGACAACAATATGTAAGAAGTCTATATTTCTGAAACAGGCATTTTTTTTCCAAAATATGCAAGTATATTAAAAGATAATTCTTTCACAATTAAATTTTGTGCCACATTTACTAAACTTCAAACATCCCCTGATTTAAAATGAATATTAGCAGTTAATTCCACATTGTCTTCCAGAAGCATCTAGGTCTAATTATCAATGCTCTTCTCTTGATGTCACCACTGAAAAAGGGACCATTGCAAACACTCTCACTGGGATATATGGCCTATCACCATGGAAATCACCTCTTCTTCTTTTTGATTTCACAACATTTATGAGTTCATCTAAGTATTCTGGACTTGATCCAGTAATCAAAATGGAAAAAGACACCACAACAAAGACTAATGATATTATTCCACCTGGAGAAAGAAATACTCCATCTGGCAAAGCCATTATTTCACCTACTATCATTATTTCAATGAAAGACATGGAAAATGCTATTAATAACAATAAATTTGGAGACAAGATGTCTATAAAGATATATCCACTGAAGTAGTTCCTTTTACAGAAGACATTTCAGAAGAGGTACATGACACCCTTTTGTCAGGTGAAAATATTCCAAATAATGAGGATATAGTAACTATTAATCCTGTTGACAGTGCCCTTAAATATATTGCAGAGAACGGTGTTTTTGAGCTGGTGAAGGAAGGAAATAGTCCCGTTATAGGAAAAATCACACTTACTAATGATTCCATTCTATGAGTATCATGTACCCTATGCCAATGCTACAGTCTCGGAACATTTATCCCAAGGATCTCCAATTGGTATCAAAACTACCAAAAAA